>NC_060281.1:35590357-35890357 GCF_021613505.1 Equus quagga
TGAAGAAGGTTTCTACATTATTTCTTTTTTTCTAGGGCAATAACTGAGATAGTGTTTAAATTCTGAGCATAATTCATAATTTCGACATATATTTTTACTCTCCTACCTAGAGAATCCTTCTGAATTTTTACTGAAGCTGTTAAATGTGTGTTTATCATTTACTATATTGTGCCTAGTGAACATTATTTCTTTTTTGTTAAAAAATGAAGTACAGGGCCGGCCTGGTGGCGCAGCAGTTAAGTGAGCACGTTCCACTTTGGCGGCCCTGGGTTGGCTGGTTTGGATCCTGGGTGAGGACATGGCACCATGCTGTGGCAGGCGTCCCACATAGAAAGTAGAGGAAGATGGGCACCAATGTTAGCTCAGGGCCACGCTTCCTCAGCAAAAAGAGGATTGGCAGCAGATGTTAGCTCAGGGTTAATCTTCCTCGAAAAAAAAAATGAAGTACATTGTGTAGACAGTTGTAAAACTCTTAGGTGATTCGTTTCTCTTGTCGGTTTTCAGTCTTTCATAGGAAAGATTAACACTACCCCTTGTGATATAGCTATCATGACAAGGCACAGTAACCCACCATTTAAATATCCCTCCTTCTCTCTGTGCATGTTTTGCCTCATTCAGCTTTGCACACCACTTCTGCTTCCCTATTTCCACAGCCAATTCTTTCTCTCACAATTCCCAATAAGCTATGGCAAAAAAGAAATCACAGAACAGGCTTCTGTGGTTACCTCTTTTGGGTCTCTTAATTGCTCACGTCCCTATAACTAACTCTTGAAAAGATGTTAGTAGTAGCTATTTGGTTGACTTTCAACAGGAAAGTTAAAAACAGTTTCACCCCAAGGCTGTAAGACTGATTCAGGCCTTTTAACCCTTAATCATTAACTAGTTGTTACCCTAACATAGACTACTTTCTACAGCTGAGAAACCAGCCAGGATAATCAGATAGTACAATGCTTAAAAAGAACATTTTTTATAATTAAAAAATAACTTAATATAAAGAATTATTTAACTATGTAAGGAGAGTACCTATAAAGATGTAAAGAACTTTACAAAATATCTTGGAACAAGAGGCAGTATTTAAGAAAGGACAACCTTGAAGGGAGATTGTCTCCCCAGGGCCAAGGTTCAGACCTCATCAAAGAAGGTTTGGTTACAGTCCACTGGCTGGTGTATAAGCTTGCTCTGGCTATATCAAAAAATAACAATGGTCAAATAGTAAATCATAAAGATTATTGAACTTAAGAGTTCACAGTCATTTGAGGGATAATGAAAAAGTCCCAAGATTCTTTTCAATTTCAGTAGAATGGGATTTAATACCTCTTGAGAAATAGGAATCCAAATGTTGTTGCTTCTTCTGATGCAGATATACTTTTCTTCTTCCTTATATGGTCACCTGAATTAGTACAATAACTAAAACAAAGTGGCAGTTGTGAGATATCTTCACCTGTTGCATGACTCATCCTTCAGCATTTTTATAGAAGTTAGAAACAGATATGACATAAGGGACAAAAAAATCATCAGATATAAGTAGAGAAAAGGTGCGAACTTTACAGTTTCATTTTCTTTTTACTGGAAGAGAGAGAAAAAAGGCCTTATCAAAGGTTGCTTTTATGAGCTATGAAATGAACTATCGCCACTCTTTTTTTGAAATAAAACATTATGGAGGAAAAGTTGTTGGCCATGAGTCTACTTTCCTTACCCTTATATCACTAGCCAACTGATATTTATACTACATTAGTCCTTTTATACTCTTACCTAGTGCTTACTAAAATTGGGACAACTCCTTTCACTTCTGTTCTTCCTGTGTCTGTCCACATTCCCTGTAGTATTTGTCTCCCTAATCTATGTTCTCATTTGTTGTGGGCCAATCTGATCTCTGGTTTTCATCTCCTTGAAATCACTAACATAAATGTCTGACAACACGGTATATTTTAGTCTACCACATCAAATTAGGATAGCAGAATCTGAAAATTACTCTGATTTTCATTACTACTAAAGAAAGAGTCCTGTGTCTACCAAAAGATTTGGTTTTAGCTGGAAGGAGGAACTCATGAGAGCATTCAGTGTATCCCAGGGGATGGACTCTTTTTCCTAGAGCAAACAGAGGCTTTGTGTAAACAAGAGAATCATGTGACTAGCTTCCCTTGCCTGGGGCCATTGGGAGAGTAAATCCCGAAGTGGTAATTATTGCCCTTCAAGGAGTTGTCCTAGTTACAACAGTTTTTGAAGACGACTTTCAACATTATATCACACTTTTGTTCTAGGATAAAATGAATCTACAGACCAACCATCACTGATAAAATTGCATTAAGCTGTGTTTATAGAGAAGGGATTGAGTTGTCCTGAATTATCTGGAATTTCATCCTTAATTCCTCATCATGCTATTGGCTAAATTTGACAAACTTCAACTTAACTTAAACTTATCTGTGACAAACTTCTCAAAGATAGTCTAATTGGGGGAAAGGGAAGCATGAAACATTTGTGAAAATGGCATGCCTAAAGACATAGTTGTATATCTTTGCCTTTTTAATTTGAGCTGTGTCTGCCTGACATCTCTAAAATTCAAGGCCAAGTTTAGCCATTCAAAAGGATTGAAAGACTATTCAAACAATTATTTAGACTTTAACTACCAAATCTCAGAAAATTTAACAAAACTCTTTAATATTTTCATGAAGAGTTTTGCCATAATATGTAAACAAATAAAATTGGCTGTGATGGCTAGTCTACATCCAATATTTGCCTTGCTGCTGTAAACAAAAAGAATTACATCATGAGTTTATATTAATGAACATTTGTTTTTAGCTAGTATATTCCATTTGTAGCAAAGAAAATGTTGGTATGGAAATCATATTATAAGACTCCATTTGAAAAATTGTAATTTCTTTTATTGAGGTAACATTGTTTTTTTAACATTATATAAATTTCAAGAGTACGTATTTATATTTCGATTTCTATGTAGACTACATCACATTCACCACCCAAAGATTAAGTACCATGGGTTACTGAACATATATGCCCTATTACCCCTTTGGCCCTCATTCCTTCCTCTTCCCCTCTGGTACTCAGCAATCTAATCTCTGTATCTATGTGTTGGTTTATTGTTGTTGTTTTATCTTCCTCTTATGAATGAAATCATGTGGTATTTGACTTTCCCCGTCTGACTTATTTCGCCTAGCATATTACACTCAAGATCCATCCGTATTGTCAAAAATGGCAAGATTTTGTCTTTCTTATAGCTGAGTAGTCTTCCATTGTTTATATACACCATATCTTCTTTATCCCTTCATCCATTGATGGCCACTTAGACTGTTTCCAATTCTTGGGTACTATGAGTAATGCTCCAATGAACATAGAGGTGCACATATCTTTTCAACCTAGTGTTTCATGTTCTTTTGATAAATACCCAGAAGTGGAATAGCTGGGTCATATGATTATTCCATTCTAAATTTTTTGAGGAATCCCCATACTGTTTCACGTAGTGACTGCAGCAGTTTACATACCCACCAGCAACGTTCCCTTTTCTCCACATCTTCTCCAACACTTGTTATTTCTTCTTTTGTTAATTATAGCCATTCTGACAGGCATGAGGTGATATCTCATCATGGTTTTGATTTGCATTTCCCTAATAATTAGTGACGTTGAACATCTTTTCATGTGCCCATTGGCCACCCGTATATCTTCTTTGGAAAAATGGCTATCCAGATTCTTTGACCATTTTAGGGGGGGTTGTTATTTTTGTTGTCATTGAGTTGTATGAGTTCTCTGTATATTTTGAATGTTAACCACTTATCAGAAATATGATTTGCAATATGTTCTCCCATATGTTAGGTTGTCTTTTAATTTTACTGATGGTTTCTTTTGCTGGGCAGAAGCTTCTTCATTTGATGTAATCTCATTATCTTTTTCTTTTGTTTCCCTTGCCTGGTGAGACATGGTATGCAAAAATTGCTAAGACCAATATTGAAGAGTGTACCACTTACATTTTCTTCTAGATGTTTTATGCTTTCAGGTCTTGCATTCAAATATTTAATCTATTTTTAGTTAATTTTTGTGCATGGTGTAAGATAATGATCTACTTTCATTTTTTTCCATGTGGCTATCCAGTTTTTCCAACATCATTTAATAAAGAAACTTTCCTTTCCCCATTGCATGTTCTTGGCTCCCTTGTTAAAAACTAGCTGTCCATAGATGTGTGGGTTTATTTCTGGGCTCTTGATTCTGTTCCATTGGTCTCTGTGTCTGTTCTTGCACTATGCTGTACCATGCTATTTTGATTACCATAGCTTTGTAGTATATTTTGAAATAAGGGAGTGTGATACCTCTAAATTTGTTCTCTTTTTTCAAGATTTCTTTGGCTATACCGAATCTTTGTTGTTTCATATAAATTTTAGGATTCTTTGTTTTATTTCTGTGAAAAATGTCATTGGGATTGTGATAGGGATTGCACTGAATCTGTAGATAGCTTTAGCATGTATGGATATTTTAACTATGTTAATTCTTCCAATTCATGAGCATGGGTTATCTTTCCAAATGGATAAATCTTTGTTTCTTCTTTGATTTCTTTCAACAATGTTTTATAGTTTTCAATGTACACTTCTTTCACCTCTTTTGTTAAATTTATTCCTAGGTATTTTATTCTTTTTGTTGCAATTGTAAGTGGTTTATATTCTTAATCTCTTCCTGCTGTTTCATTGTTCGTGTATAGAAGTATAACTGACTTTTGTATGTTGATTTTGTATTCTGCAACTTTACTGTATTCATTATTTCTAATAGGTTTTAGTGGATTCTTTAGGATTTTCTATATGTAAAATCATGTCATCTGCAGATAGTGACAATTTTACTTCTTCCTTTCCAATTTGGGTCCCTTTTATTTCTTTTTCTTGCCAATTGCTCTGGCTAGGACTTCCAATACCATCTTAAATAAGAGTGGCAAAAGTGGACATCTTTGATTTTTTCCTATTCTTAAAGGAATAGCTTTCAGTTTTTCACCATTGAGCATGATGTTAGCTGTGGGTTTGCCGTATATGGCTTTTACTATGTTGAGGCACTTTCCTTCTATACCCATTTTACTCATAGTTTTTATCATAAATGGATGCTTGCCTTGTCGATACATATATCTGCATCATCTATTTCAATAATCTTTTCGTTTGTTTGTTTTGGTGAGGAAGATTAGCCCTGAGCTAATTTCTGTGTCAGTCTTCCTCCGTTTTGTTTGTAGGTCACTGCGTCAGCATGGCTGATGAGTAGTGTGTGTCCATGCCCAGGATCTGAACCTGCAAACCCAGGCTGCCAAAGCAGAGCACAGTGAGCTTAACCACTAGACCACCTGGCCATGATAATCATGTGGTTTTTATTCTTCATTTTGTCGACGTTGTAAATCATGTTGATTGATCTGTGGATGTGGATCCATCCTTGTATGCCTGGAATTAATCCCTTGATCACGGTATATGATCTTTTTAATGTATTATTGTATTTGATTTCCTGGTATTTTTCTTGAGGACTTTTGCATCTATATTCATCAGTGATATTGGCCTGGAATTTTCCTTTTTTGCGTTGTCCTTGTCTGTTTTTAGTATCAGGGTAATGTTGGCCTCATAGAATGAATTAGAAAGCATCCCTTCTCTTCAATTTTTTGAAAGAGTTTGAGAAGGATAGGTGTTAAATCTTCTTTGAATGATTGGTAGAATTCCCCAGGGAAGCCATTTGGTCATGGACTTTTGTTTTTTGGGAGGTTTTTGATTATTGTTTTGATCTCCTTACTTGTGATCAGTTGTTAAGATTCTCTATTTCTTCTTGATTTAGTTTTGGAAGGTTATATGATTACAAGAATTTATCCATTTCCTCTAGATTATCAAATTTGTGTACAGCTTTTTCATAGAATTCTCTTTTAATATTCTGTATTTCTTTGGCTTGCTTTGTAATTTCTCGTCCTTCATT
This sequence comes from Equus quagga, assembly GCF_021613505.1. Lineage (NCBI taxonomy): Eukaryota > Metazoa > Chordata > Mammalia > Perissodactyla > Equidae > Equus > Equus quagga. The sequence continues at coordinate 35,596,292 of NC_060281.1, forward strand.
TCTGGTTTTATGTATTTGACACTTCTCTCATTTTTTCCTGGTGAGTCTAGCTAAAAGTTTGCCAATTTTGTTTATCTTTCCAAGAACCAAATCTTTGTTTAACTGATTTTTTCTATTGTATTTTTGGTCTCTATTTCATTTATCTCTGCTCTGATTTTTCTTATTTCCTTCCTTCTCCTGATTTGTGGCTTTGTTTGTTCTTTTTATAGTTCCCTTAGGTGCACTGTTAGATTGTTTATTTGAGATTTCTATTGTTTCTTGAATTAGGCTTATTTTTCTGTAAACTTCCCTCTTAGTACTATTTCTGCTGTATCCCATAAATTTTGGTAAGCCATATTTTCATATGTCTCCAAGTATATTTTTATTTCTCCTTTGAGTTCTTCATTGACCCAGTCCTTGTTCAGTAGCATTTTGTTTTATCACCACATATTTGTGGCTTTTCCAGTTTTCTTCTTATAGGTGATTTCTATGTTCATACTTTTGTGGTCAGAAAAGATGCTTGGCATTATTTAAATCTTCTTAAATTTATTGAGACTACATTTGTGGCCTAACATGTGATCTATCTTGGAGAATGTTCCATGTGCTTTCAAAAGGATTTTTTATTCAGTGGCTTTTGGATAAAAATGTTCTGTATGTATCTACTAAGTCTATCTGATCTAATGTTAATTTAGACCAAGTTTTCCTTATTGATCTTCTGTTTGGTTGATCTATCTATCCATTGATGTAAGTAGAGGGTTAAAGTCTCCTATTATTATTGTGTTACTGTCTATTTCTTCTTTTATGTCTTTAATAGTTGCTTCTGTATTTAGGTGCTCCTATGTTGTGTATATACATATTTACAAGTGTTATGTCCTCTTGTTGGACTGTTCCCTTTATAATTATGTAACTCTTTCTTTTGTCCCTTGTTATGGTTTCCGTTTTAAAATCTAGTTTGTCTAGTATGAGTACTGTTACCCCTAGCTTTCCATTTGTTTCTATTTGCATGGAGTATCTTTTTCCATCCCTTCACTTACCATTTATCAGTGTCGTCAGTTCTGAAGTGTGTCTTTCGTATGCAGCATATAGGTAGGTCTTGTTTTTTTATCCAATTGGCCACCCTCTGTCTTTTGATTGGAGCATTTAGTCCATTGACATTTAAGGTAGCTATTGATAAGTATGTACTTATTGCCATTTTGTTACTTTTTTTCTGGATGTTTTAGGAGTTTTTCTTTGCTCCTTTTCATCTTCTTTTATACTCTTCTCTCGTGATTTGATGGGTTTCTTTAACACTATGTTTGGGTTCCTTTTTCTTTAACTTTTTGTGTTTTTCTTGTAGGTTCCTGGTTTGTGGTTACCATGAGGTTCATATATTATAACCTATGTAAACAGTAATCTATATTAAGCTGATGGGCTATTAAGTTTGACCTCCTACTAATAGCCTTAGAATTTTACCTCCCTCCACATTTTATATTTTTGATATCACATGTTTTTTTTAAAGATTGGCACCTGAACTAACATCTGTTGCCAAGATTCTTTTTTTTTCTCTTTCTCCTTCTCCAAAGACCCCCGATACATAGTTGTATATTCTAGTAGTAGGTCTTTCTAGTTGTGCTATGTAAGAGGTGACCTCAGCATGCTTGATGAGTGGTGCTAGGTCTGCACCCAGGATCCGAACCAGTGAAACCCTGAGCCACTGAAGCGGAGCACACAACTTAACCACTCAGCCACAGGGCCAGACCCTGATATGACATTTTACCTTTTTGTGTGTGTGTATATCCCTTAACCTCTTATTATGGAGGTAGACATTTTTAGTACTTTTGCCTCTTGATCTTCTTACTAGCTTTAGAGGTGGTTGATCTGCTACCATGCTACATGTTTGCCTTTACTAGCGATTTTTGTCTTTGATAATTTTCTCATTCCTATTTGTAGTCTTTCCTTTTCAACTTAAATAAGTCCCTTTAACATTTCTTGTAAGGCTGCTCTAGGTGTGATGTATCCTGTAGTTTTTGCTTGTCTGGAAAACTTTTGCTCTTGCCTTCCATTATAAAGCACAACCTTGCCAGGGCGAGTATTCTTCTCTGCTTTTTCCTTTCAGCACTTTAAGTATATCATGCCTTCTATCCTGTAAGGTTTCTGCTGAAAAGTTAAATGATAGCCTTATGCACTATTTTCGTATGTAACTTGTTGCCTTTCTCTTGCAGCTTCTAGGATTCTCTATCTTTCCATCTTGTCATTTTAATGATAATGCATCTTGATGTGGACCTCTTTGGTTTCATCTTGTTTGGTGCACTCTGTGCTTCCTGTACCTGTATATCTGTTTCCTTCCTCATGTTATGGAAATTTTCGGCTACTATTACTTCAAATAGATTTTCTGCCCCTTTGTCACTCTCTCTTTCTGGGACACCTATAATACAGATGTTAGTGCCCTTGATGTTGTCCCAGAGGCCCCTTAGACTGTCCTCACTCTTCATGATTCTTTTTTTCTTTTTTCTATTCAGCTTGGGTGATTTCTTCAACTCTTTCATCCAGATCACTGATTTGTTCTTCTGTGTCATCTACTCTGCTGTTGGTTCCCTCTAGTGAATTTTTCACTTCCATTATTGTATTCTTCAGTTCTGATGGGTTGTTTCTTTATTTTCCAAGTCTTTGTTGAAGTTCTCACTGTGTTCATCTATTCTCCTAAGCTCAGTGAGGATCCTTATGACTATCAGTTTCTACTCTTTATCAGGTAGATTGTTTTGCTCTATTTTGTTTAGTTCTCTTTCTGGAGATTTGTGTGCTCCCTTATTTGGAATGTATTCCTTTGTCTCCTCATTTTGGCTCTTTCTCTGTGCTTATATCTGTGTATTAGGCAGATCTTGGAAATGTGGCCTTATGTAAGAGATGCCTTATGGGGCCCAGCAATGTGCTTCTCTCTCATCACCTGTTCCAAATGCTACAGTGGCGTCCCTACTGTGGGTTGTATGTACCCTTCTGTTGTTGTAGGATTGCCCTTTCTCAGCTGCCCCGAGGTTATCTGGTTTTAAGGCTCTGCTGAGGCAGCTGCTGTGGTTGCTTTATTGGACAGGGTAATCCCTGGTATTGCTGGCTGTGAGGTCTAATATCACACAACTATTGCTATTTTGCTGTTAAGTGAGTCAGGTCCTCAGCATGGCTGGTTGCTAGGCTCAGGGCTTCATAATTGCTGCAAGCCTCTATTGTGACCCCCTGCAGTACATGGCTATTGTTGGCTCTCTCAGTACTGCTGATGTGTATGGCTGGCCCCAGGCACAGCAGCACAGGATGCTTTCAGTTATTGGAAGGAGGGATGGATCCCCTGGGTGGCTATTTCAGATGGCCAGCTGCACCAGTCAGCTGCAGCCAACACACCCCAATGCTGGCAGGCCCACATATTCCACCATCAGATCCCACCTGCCTGCATGCCCTGCTGAGGTGAGGCAGACCCATACCACCACTGCAGAGGTCTCAAATGCTCTGCCTAAATGGGCCCACAAGTTCACAGGGGGCTTAATTGTGGGCAGGGCCAGTCCCTGGAGTGGGCTGCTTGTCCTGGCTGCACTTGATTACTTGGAGTGCTTTCATGGGTCGGGCAAACCCCAGAGCTAACAGGCTAGAGGAAAGAATCCAATGGTGGCTGCCAGAATCTATGTCAACACAACTGAAGTACATTACAATAATGGCTGCTGCCAGTGTCTCAGTCCATTGGGATGTGGGCCCAGGCACCTCTTGCCTTTCTGAGATGGGATCTGAGCTTGGCAAGTGAGTCTCATTTACCAATGTGGTATGTACTTTCTGGTGTTTTTGTGTTGGTATCCAGAACAAGTGAATCTGTGCATGGGCCTTTTAAGAGCAAATATTTCTTTCTCTGAAGTTCAATAGTTTTTCTGGGTATATCCCCCTTTGGTTTTCAAAGCCTGCAACACTGAGCATTATGGAATCTCATCTTGCTTGTGCTTAATCTAAGGCTGAGATGCCTATTGTGGCATAGATCTCAAGCTGAGATCCCCCTGCTCCCGTAGGAAATCTTCCAACCTTCAAAATTGCTCCCAGCTGTGATGCACCATGTCAAGGATGTGGTTTTTCCTCAGCAGAGGTGTATTTATGCCTCTTCCACACCTGTCAGTGTTGTCTCTTGTTGTGGGGGTTCTTTTTATCCAGTTTTCAGATCTCCCTCAGAGGAAATTGTTCCATAGGTAGTTGTACATTTGTTGTATCCATGGGAGTGAGTTCAGAGTCCTTCTACACAGCTGTCTTCCCAGAATCCTCCAAAATATTGTAATTTTAAGAGAGCAATTGGATATCCTCCTTTCTATTTAAGAGAAGTACCAGAAAATAGTCTTTATGTTTCAGTGATCTTGATTGCTATGAGAACTCAATAAGAAAAGCGTGTAAACATTTTCCACAGTGCTTAGTATGTAATTATTCAATACATGCTAGCTGCTATTAACACTGGAGTGAATTTTAATTTGAGCTGATATTTTAACAAACAATTCCAATTTAGCTCTTTCTTATTCTTTATTTTAGACATTAAAAATATTAAAAATAAAACACCCATGTTCCCATAAATCAGAAGCATCAACCATTACTTTTGTCATATTTATTTCCACCTTTAAATAGCACATAAATTATCACAAAGTTCATGTCCCCTTTAACTCCCCACTCTCTGACCCAACACCAAACCTAGAGACAGCCACCATCATGAGCATGGCATGTATCATTCCAGTGCACTTTGATATATATTAAATATTATTTAAATAACAAATATGTAAATCTCAATATTAATATTATTAGTTATATATTCACAGCTTAATTTTTTTTTCTTTAATTAGTGAAAAATTTATCCAGTGACATGGTTCTAGCAGAATTCACTCAGTTATCAAAATCTAGAAAATGTCTGGCAACCTGGGCTATATCAGATTATACTAAATTTCAATATTCTTCATGCTGTGGTCACTAGATTTGTATGAGAAGTTTTAGCCTCTCCCAACCTATTGGGTGCTAACAAATGTTAAAGTTTTTTATGTGCAATATTATGAACTAATTGGAAAAACATTGATGGTATAAAATGGTTTAATTACAGCAAAATATTTCTAAAGCAGCCGCTCTCAGCTTTTTCCTTTTCCAGCAACACACATAAGAGATGAAACACACTCTAAGCATGTTTCAGAACGCCTTATGGAAGAAACATTTTGGTAGTTTTCAGAGTCCATATTGACCCTTAAAAATACAAAACCAATGCAAACTGTTTAATTATAACATTATCATAGACCATAAGGCATAAAACGAGTATGAGGAAACAAGCAAAATTGATTTAACTCTACAGGTTTCTGGTAAGTTGAGTGTTTTATTTGAGAAGAATGTGAATTAGAATACGTTATAGATTATTAAAATATATCATGGATGGAACTTCAATTGGAGTTGAGTTCTAAGCATTGGTATTTATTTACTGATTGATATGATTTCCTTCTTTTCTCACTCCTTTTATCCTTATAAGCTGTCAGAAAAACCACACACTCCAAGGGTGATAACACATATCAGTGACGTAAAATATGATGAGATCACTGAGGTTGAGGTAGAATAGGGGTTAGGGTTATGATATCTCAGAAGAAGCTGTTCATTTGCATTTTATTATAATAAATGTTATACATAACATTAAAAAGAATAAATGGATCTAGAAGGATATATTAAAAATAACCCTGTCCTTTGCCTTCTAGGGTATTGCCTGGTCACTTATAAGCTTATTGGGTTCAAATATGAACCAGATCCTACAACATCAAGTTTACAAGAATTAATTATTCATTTAAATTGATCATTAAAGTGATCCTGGCTTTCCCTGACCCAGAGATAAAAGAAGAATGCCAATGGTCTGTAGGGAGACATCTTTTGTATCACATATGAGTGGAAAAATGAAAAACCTGAATCTCCCTCAATTATAAAAAAAGGAAAGATAGAGAATATTTAGTGTTCTAGTCCTTGTACATATTCAGGCTTTTAAAATGCATTTTGTACAAGTGACAAAAGAGGACACAAAACATTAGTACTTATTCATAGTCAAGACTTAAAACTATCACTCTCCCAAAAGATGTTGTGCATCTAAGATCTCATAATTGTTTAACGTCTCCTTGCTGAAGCTTCTAATCAAATGTTCACTTCCCCCGTAGGGTCATTCCATTTTGGAGTTAGCGATTGTGCCTTTTCACAGACACTCATCTTCTTCCCAAGAGGTAAAGCAAGGCTACATGGAATAAAAAAAAAAACAATATCGGATCTTTAGAAGGTTATATACTGGTAGATTTCTCTTACTATCCCAGGTCTACAGCTAATTCTCTTTATCATTGGCCTCACATTTTCCTTTTCACTTTCCTGGGAAACATCAATATTTTCTTGCTTTCAGCTCCTCATGCTAGTGTTGTTTCAGGGAGTCACTTTTCATTCCTTGATGTGTGTTTCACCTCAGGCTCCATCCCTCCAATGTTGCATAATCTTATCTGGTGCACAGATAAGACCACAGCCTATCTAGGTTTGCCTTCCAGTACTATTTTTTCCTGACACTGGAACCAGTGAAATGCATCCTTCTGGTTGTCAACACATGCTACAGTCTGCAAAACCCTGCGCTAATTGGCATCCTCTACACACATATTTGACAACACTCTCATATTGCTACCCTAGATCCACATGTTGTCCTACTGTGTATATACTATGGCCTTTAAGACTTTTCTCTTTACAATCCTTATTATTCTTGTGCCCCTTGTTCTAACCATCAGCTCCTATAAGTGCATTGCATGTGATGACTTGATTTTTCATTAACTCAACTGTTGGAGGGCAGAAAACCTTCAACATTTATATTTCCCTGTCATGTGTCTCTTGTATGCTACCACAAGATAGATAGATCAGATAGATAGATAGGTAGATAGATAGATAGATAGCAATATAGCAGATAATAGATACAGATAAATCTTCAGAAAAAAAACTTTTATTGCCAAGACCAGGGCAAATTCCTTACTCTCTTAAATAAATCATCACCCTCAGTATCATTACCCTCATCAAGACATTGAGAAGCAAGAATGTGAAGGTATCTATGAAGATAAAGCTTGAGAAGGGATAGGTGTCTATTTTGAGAACCATTTTCTAATCCGTGTACTATATATATTGCCAGATTTGGTAGGATAAAGATAATTCTGGGACTGACAGATCAAAAAGGCCTTTAATATGTTATCTAATGAGATCCCTTACCCATTACATGAAGTTTGGGATTTCTGAATTGTTCAGCCCTCATGCTTGCCTCCACGGACATTAAATTACCATCAATCAATAGAGGAGTCTAGTTCTGGAGATTGCATGACCTTCACTTGTAAAAAACTTGCCTTTATTGTAAACATTAGATTTTTTTGTCTTCACTCTGCCATCAAGGCAAATTCTTTAAACTGACGTGAATGATATAAAAGCTACAGAGAAGATAGAAATGACGTAGTATAATCAAATATTTCAGGATTTATATGAAGTTATCACCTCAACTGGAACCTCTATTCTCCCATATCTGTTTTCTTATCAGTCTTTTATGATATTACCCACTGTGCCATTCCCTTCATGCAAGGAACAAATCACAAAAAATTAGAAAATATTCAAAGCAAAATGAAAATGAAAATTCAAAATGTCGAAAAGTGTGAGATGCAGCTAGATCAGGCTTAGAGGGAAATGTATATCTTTAAAGACGTATTATTTTTTTAAAAAAGGGAGCTGTGTAATATCCATCATATAAGCTTCTGCCTTAAAAGGCTAAAAAAGGAAGACCAGATTAAAGTAAATGTCATTTGAAGAAAGGAAATAATAAATATAAAAGCAAATCTATGAAATACAAAACAAAATTATTAGAAATAATATATGAAATGAAAGTTGGTACTTTGGAAAGATCAAAATACTGACAAATCTCTAGCTAGATTGATTAAGAAAAGAAAAAAGTGAGTGATACACAAACTACTAAATCAGAAACAAAAGAAGGGTCAGCATAGACCTTCTGGGTGTTAAAATGATAATAACAGAACATTAGGAACAATACATTTGACAGCTAAAGTGAAATTGATAGGTTCTTTGAAAAATACAAATAACCAAAACAGATTCCAAAATAAATAGAAAATATTAATACATATATACTAATGAAAGTAATTGAATTTTTAATTTAAAATGTTCCCACGAAGACAACTACAAGCCCAGAGGTCTACGCTGATGAATTCTATTGAACATTTAAGAAAAAATAATATCAATACTAACCAAACTCTTTCAGAAAATGGAGGGGAAGGGAATATTCCCAAGTCAAGTAATCAACCCAGCAGCAAATTGGTACAGAAAGTAGACAAAGACATAAGAAGAAAAGAAAAATATTGCTTAATATCACTCATGATCATAGACATAAAAATTCTTTCCAAAAGAGCAGCAAATGAAATCCAGCACGATTTTAAAAGGACAATACATCATGGTCAAGTTAGGCTCTTTTCCCAGGAGGCAAAGTTAGTTTAACTTATGAAACCAATCAGTGAAATTCACCATATTAATAATAATAATTAATAAAATGATTTTTTAAAATTTTGCAGTATTTCTTATTTTGAGACATTTAAGAATTCCAATAACTTAACATGATATGATTATATCATAGGATAAAATACTTAAGCATACAACATATTAGTATATTATATTATAAATATTTTAACAAGAGTTAAATCGGGAAGTAGGTAATTGGATAACAGTAGTTTCTGCAAACAGTTCTCTTACAGCTTATGCTTCTCTTCCCCCAGAAGAACTCTCTAGAGAAAAATAACAGTACTTATAGAAATCATCTGTAAGTCTCAGATTTAAGGTTATTTATGTATATGTAATATCTTGCCTGTATTGGGATAGTGAGGGGGAGGAGTGAAGGACCAGGTTGGTAGTGGGGGGAGGGGTGTTGAAACGCTTTGGAAAGGAAACCACTTTAAAATTTGCTTCTTAAATCTCTTGCTATTATCCCAATATTTTCCCATTGAGCCAACAGTAGAGTTAACCACACCATGGAGAGCTCAGCTCCTACTCTCAGGGGATTCATTATCTCAGATTGCAAATTCTCAAGTGTAGCAAATCTTCTGGACATTTTTCTGCACATTCCACAAGAAATTATCTTGAAAGAGATAGTACAAACTAATGACTGAATCTAACTGAATTTACTAAGTGAGTCTTAGGGGAAAAGACATTTCTGAAAGGTCACATTAATACGGCTATTGATAATCTTGACTGTTCATCTATGTACATCAACATATTTGTTAGTATATTGTTATTATATAACATCATACTCAATGGTGAAAATCTGAAAGCTATCCCTCTAAGAATAGGGACAAGATAAGGATACCCACTCTTACTACTCTTATTCAACATAGTATTGGAAGTCCCAGCAGAGCAATTAGGCAAGCGAAATAAATAAAAGGGACAAAATGGAAAGGAAGAAGGAAAACTGTCACTATTTGCAGATAAGATGATTTTATATATAGAAAACCCTAAAGAATCTACCAAAACCTATTAGAAATAATAAACAAAGATGATAAAGTTGCAGGGTACAAAAATCAGGGTACAAAAACCATTTGCATTTCCATACACTAACAAAAAACTAGAAGAAAGAGAAATCAAGAATGCAATCCTATTTATAATCACAAGAAGAATAAAATACCTAGGAATAAATTTAGCAAACACGTGAAAGATATTGTTCAAAGAAATCAAAGAAGGCACAAAGCAATGGAAAGATATCCCATGCTTATGGATTGGAAGAATTAACATACTTAAAATGTCTATATGACTTACAGCAATCTACAGCTTCAGAGAAATCCCTATCATAATTCCAACAGCATTTTTCATAGAAATAGAAAAATCCTAAAACTTTAAAGAAGAATGAAAAACCCCAAATTGTCAAAGGAATCCTGAGGAAAAAAGAACAAACCTGGAGGTATCACACTTCCTGATTTCAAAGTATACTACAAAGCTATGGTAATCAAAACAGCATGGTTCTGGCACAAAAACAGACACAGAGATCAATGAAACATAACTGAGAGCCCAGAAATAAACTCACATATTTATGGACAGCTAATTTTCAACAAAGGAGTCAAGACCATACAACAGAAGAAGGAAAGTCTCTTCAATAGTGTTGGGAAAACTGGACAGCCACACGCAAAACAATGAATGTAGAACATTATCTTACACCAGACACAAAAATTAACTCAATATGAATTAAAGACTTGCATGTAAGATCTGAAAGCAAAAAACACCTAGGAGAAAATATAGGCAGTACAATCTTTGCCACTGGTTTTAGCAATGTCTTTTTAGATGTGCTCCTCGGGCAAGGAAGCAAAAGAAAAAAATAAATAAATGGGACTATATCAAAGTAAAAAGTTTCTGCATGGCAAACAAAACTATCAACAACATGAAAAGACAACCTGCCAAGTGGGAGAAGATATTTGCAAATCATATATCCAATAAGGGGTTAATATCCAAAATATATAAAGAACTCATACAAGTCAACACCATATAAATGACAAACTGATTAAAAAATGGGCAGAGAATCTGGGGCTGGCCCCGTGGCCGAGTGGTTAAGTTCGCGCGCTCCGCTGCAGGCGGCCCAGTGTTTCGTTGGTTCGAATCCTGGGCGCGGACATGGCACTGCTCATCAGACCACGCTGAGGCAGCGTCCCACATGCCACAACTAGAAGAACCCACAACAAAGAATACACAACTATGTACCGGGGGCTTTGGGGAGAAAAAAAAAAAAATGGGCAGAGAATCTGAACAGACATTTTTCCAAAGAAGATATACAGATGGCCAACAGGCACAGGAGAATATTCAACATAACTAATTATTAGGGAAATGCAAATAAAAATGACAATGAGATACCATCACATGCCCCTCAGAATGGCTATTATTAAAAAGACAAGAAATAACAAGCATTGGAGAGAATGAGGAGAAAAGGGAACCTTCATACTCTGTTGATGGGAATTTTAAATTGGTGCAAACACTATGGAAAACAGTATGGAGGTTCCCCAAAGAACGAAAAATAGAATTACCATATGAATCATCAATCCTACTTCTAGGTATATATTCAAAGGAGATGAAAACAGATATCAAGGAGACATCTGCACTCCCAAGGTCACTGCAGTATTACACACATTAGCCAAGATATGTTTCTGTCAATAAATGAATGAATCAAAAAATGTGGTATATGTATACATGGAATATTATTCAGCCATATATATACATGTGCATATATTTATACAGGTATATATATATATATATACTTATTGCTTCATGGAAGTTTGTAATCTGATTTTCCATTGAATATTATGTCTTGAACATCTTTCTACTTCCAGAAGCATGTGCTTATTTATTCTTCTGGGCTTTTTAGTATGGCTAAAAATGATTTGTTTAAATGACCTTCTATTGTGAGAATTTTAGTTGCATTCAATTCTTTCACCATACAAACATAGATTACATCCATATTTTCCTATAATAAATTCTTAGGAGTTGAATTGCAAGGTATAAGGATGTGCATATTAAAAAAAATAAAGCTGAATGCATTTTATTTATTTTTAACTTCTGTATAAAATTTCGAACTTACTTAAAAGCATAGAGAATATTTAAACTCCCATGTAGCCATCAACCAGCTTCAATATCAACATTTGCCAATCCTGTTTCAACAACCTATAGCTCCTGATTTTCTGGAAAATTCCAAACATGTAAGTTGTCTGTGTTCGATAGACAAGCGCTTAGTATGCTCTCTGACTAATAAAGACATTTTTAAAACACATGCCAACTCTGCCATTATGATACTTAAGACAATTATTAATATTTCCTCAATGTTGTCTAATACATAAGCCATGTTCAAATTTACCTTTAAGTAAATTCTTAAAATTAGAATGAAAACAGGGTTCACATAATGTGTCTTGTTATGTTTCTTAGTGCCTTATTTCAGAGTAGTCCTCTTCCCCTCTTTTTTTTCACCTCATTGAGTTATTGAAGAATTCTGGTTATCTGTCCTGTGGAAGGTTTCATATGCTAAATTAAACATTGCTTACTTATGGTTTTGTCTAACTTGTGTTCCTATATCTTGTATTTTATATAAACTTGTTTTGTGTGGGTCTCAGCCCATAGAGAGTGATGCTTACCTGGGAATGCCTTGGGCACTTACCTGGACTAGTACTACTTGTGGTGAGCCCCCACAGACATTTCTCTGACCAGAGACAATGTTACGGCTGGACTGTCCCCTGTGGTTCTTATTATGATTTCAAGACACAGTTCAGCAGCAGCAATTAGGGAATGATGGAAAAACAAGGTTTATTTCTCATAAGTCCTGGAGGGTATGTGGAACGGCTGGACTCGCACAGAGATGGCTTGGGTAGAGAGAGAGAGGACGGACCTGGGGCTCTCCCTTTGTTGGGGTCAAGGGTGAGGTGCCTAGGGTTTTGCAGGTTCACTCTTTGTTGGTGTATTTAAAACATAACAGTGGGAACTAAAGCGTGAGAAAGGAAAAGCAGAGTGGCTTACATGGTCTGTTGTCTGGGTCACCCAGAGCTTTCTAAAAGGAGAACTTCATGAGTGGGATGGCCTGGCTCTTTATCTACTTGTATAGTTGGCAATATGTTTTGAGGTGAATGTCTTTGAAATGAATGCCTCGGCAAGGAAAAGCTTAATATCATGCACTTACATTATAATAAAAAATGTTAATTGTCAGGCACACTACAAAACTGATATTGAGTTAGAAGCTTGACAAGTCTTAGTTAACTTTTTAGCAGATTATCCCAAAGATGCTGTTGTTATTTCTAAAGTATCATCTTGTGAGGCATACAATGTTTGCTTGTCCCAATTTTAGTGATGCTATTTATACTATTGACCAGTTAGTTCAGGTGGCATCAGTATGATCCATGTACTATTCTGTTCCAAATCAACATTTCACCTAATATTTTTAGCATATATGAGGAAAGTTGATGACTAATGTCTAAAGAGATTTAATTCTTTTAACGGCTTTTCCTTTAACGTTTTAAATATATAAATTGCTGTTGAAAGTCTTTGTCTGAAGATTCCTCTATCTTGGCCACATCAAGTTCAGTTTTTATTGACTTCCTTTTTTTTCTTTCATATTGATCAGATTTTCCCATGTCTTTGTATGACTAGTAATTTTTTAACTGAATACAGGTCATTGTTGAAACTCTAAATTCTGTTATCTTCTACCGAAGAATATTGGTTTTTTTCTAGCAGACATTTCCAATCATGGAGGGTCATTTTGAACTTGAGTAAGCTTGGTTGTATGCTTTGGTAGTATGGATTTGTGGAAAGCACAAGGTACTTTGGAAGTCTCTTTAGTATGACATGACTCACACTCCAAATTCTCTTCCTGGTCGGCCAAGTCAGGGTTTGGCTTTAACCTGTCTTGGGCTAGGTCTAGAGCAGGCCTTACTCAAGGATGTGATCTTTACTCTTAAAGCTTGAACTTTGTGTCAGGTGGATGAAAGGGGTATTAATGAGGTGTTAATGGAATTTCCCCACTTTAGCAGGGCCAGAACAACACTCTCCTGGTCCTGCTCTGCCCTCAGCCATGTTCCACTTCTAGAGTCTGTTTCATTTGAATCTTGTAGCAACTTCTCTCTGGTAGGTCTTAAATGATCTTTCTCTTTACATGTACAATCTGATTATCAGTCACAGCTCAGAGGCCCCTTTCCCCTTTCAAATGTATCTTGGGCAGGGGTGAGGGGAGGGAGGCAAGAGGAGAGGGAAGAAAGAGGCAGGGCACTGCAGATTGGTAGGTAGTAGTTTTAATAAGCATTGGAAGTTACATATGAGGCTTGTCTTGGGCAGCCACAAGACAAGTAATCTCCACATCCACCTGTCAGAATCATAAAAGCTTATATAGAGGCCTAATGGGGTTCAGTCTCATACGTAGTCCAAATATTCTCAATGACACATTACGCTCTCCATGCTGCATTCTTGAAATAGCTCCTGGTGTTTGCAGAACGGTGGGCAGAACCTACATTCCAGTGGCAGGGGAGGGAGTAATGAGACTACAATTGCTTGGGTCCAGTTAGCAGATCAACCAGTGATCACATCCTCTCAATGACCTGCTCTAACACTGTGGTTCTCTGCTTGCACTTCATTTCCTTGGGCTATAGTCAGGAAATTGTGCCCAGGTAGAGAGCTGGGTGATTATATCTTACCTTGTGAGCTTTTCTCTTTCCAGGATGACAGTCTTATATTACCTACCGTCTAGTGAATAAACAATTGACTCATATATTTTGTCTTGTTTTATATTTATTCATGAGGGGAGGATAGTCCAGTATCAGCTAGTTGATACTGTCCTGAAGTAGAAGTGTTTCGTATTTTGAAAAATGCTGTTCTTATGGCAAATAACTTATTAGCCTGTTATTATAAGAAATTATGCACATGTATATAAATTTTTCATTGGTGAAGGCTGCTCATCCTCTTTAATGTTTCTCACAAGTCCTCCTTTGTGGTAGGTGCTCAATATAGACTTTCAGAATTGGATTAAATGATATTGAACGATGATGAGAAAAGTGAGGGTGGGGAGATTAGTGGTGGTGACAATGTTGGACAGGTATGAGAAGTGCTTTGTGATAGTTATCGTCACATCTTTGTTCCAAAAGCCCAGGTAGCAACTGCAGTACTTTATAAAGCTACCCAAAGTAGAAAGATGCACAGACATCCACACACATATATATACATAGCTTTTCCTTGTTCAAAAGAAATAAGCCTGTCTCTGCCTTGGGTCAAGGTATCATAAACTATTAATATCAGTTAAAAATATGTATTTATAACCGTTCTCACCCTAAAACCCCAGAAAGGGAGTTCTTGCATTCCTTCTCAGAAACCAGTTCTTTTGGGGAAAATCTTCTCTGTATCCATATGCTTTCCCTTATCTTCATTTGTTATTCCCAGGCCAGTGAAATCTTGGCTTCAGTTCCTGTCCTCAGAAATCCTAAAATGTATCCTCTAACGTTGCACTGAATGAACTTGCTATTACATCTTAACCTGCTACTGATGCCCTAGATTATTTTTACTGTCACTGGGTTCCTGATCCCTTGCTGGATTTTTGACCTCTGTTCATCTCTATAGCACACTGAGGCTGGCATCCCTTAGATACACCATTGTCAGTGGCATCCAGTATCCAGCTGAAGGATGGACATTCAGAGAAAGAGAAAAATGTTTGTATTCACAAGATAATAGGAAATAGGAGAGACTGCTTCTAGTATCAGAGGACATATCAACTTGGATTACCCAGTGAATAAAATAGTCTACCTTATCCACAGGGGATACGTTCCAAGACCCCCCAGTGGATGCCTGATACCATGGATAGTACTGAACCCTAAACATACTATGTTTTTTCCTATACATACATACCTAAGATAAAGCTTAATTTATAAATTAGGCACAGTAAGCTATTAACAACAATAGCTAGTAATAAAATAGAACAATTATAACAATATATTGCAATAAAGTTATGTGAACGTGATCTCTGTCTCTCTCAAATATCTTATGGTATGCATTGTACTCAGGGTAGTGTATACAGTATGGATACGCTGGACGAAGGAATGATTTATGTCCTGGGTGGGATTGAGTGGGAACAGTGCATACTTTAAAACTTATGAGTAGTTTGTTTCTGGATTGTTTATTATCCAATTGTTTATTATCCAATAATATTATTTTTGTACCACGGTTGACTGAGGGTAAATGAAACTGCAAAAAGTGAAATTACGAAGTCATTCACTTGAAAATAATTTTCTGAACATGTGCTATAAGAAGTCATTAGATAGAATTGGAAAGAACGTATGAACTTCTAAATGATTCAGGAAGAAAGTCTGGGCTGACCATAGGTCAGATGCAGATGCTGAAAAGACAATCCAGTTTGAGAGGCTCAGGGGTGCTCCTACTAAGTAAGAGCTTTAGCTAATCCATGCATATAGTTCTCTGGAATAGAATTAATCATCAGTTATTTAAGCAGACCATATAATCCACAATGCACAATAACATGAACTACAAGAAGTGGTTTAAATAAACAGAACGCATAGTCTCTGTTTTGACAAAATATATGATGTATATAGAAAGAGAAGCAGGACTATCATAGTGACTGAACTAGTTAGAGTGCATTATCTTTATAATGCAGTGCAACAAATTCTTTTCTACATCACCCTGTGACAATCCATATCTGAAAGAACAAATCATTCACTGAATGAAGCATAGACCATTTTATTTTTGCAGAACAAAATTAATGAATAAAACATACAGAAAATATTTTTGTTCTATTACAAAACACAGTATTTTTAAAAATCCTCCTACTTTTAACTATCCTCCAGTTCTCAGCCATATGTATCAGAATCTCCCCAGAAATTCTAAAACATAGCACAAATATAAAAATACACAAGACATCCTGAAAAATCAGGAGTAAAAAGAGGAGAAACTACATAAAACAAGTTTCCACTCTCTTACTTATAGTGATGGTACTGATGGGGCTAGTATTGACATAATTTGTATGGTAACTCTGATGACAACAAAGATAATATTGGTTATAATAAAGCTGAATTCAAGGATCCTCTTTATTAAAACATCAATAGAAATGGCAGTGATGATAAAAATGGCAGGAATGATGGCAATAGATGATCAAATTTCAGTAGTATTAGTCTTAGAAGGCAAACACTAATCAACACTTTTTCAGAATTCTTCTTCATTAGCTGTACATGATTTTCAGCCCTCCTCATTGAGAGCATCCCCACTGATTCTCTGACCCCAAATCAGGGGCTACTGATTGATGTTGGAGTGGTCTGATAACGCAGTATGTTTTTGGTCAGATTTACACTCAAAGAACTTTCTGGAAACTGAAGGTTTGGGGGTAATTAGAACAATAAGTAATAGCTCCATATAACTCTTTCTAGAAATCTAGACTCTTTTAAAGCAACAATATTCCTTAATTTGTTAAAGATATTCAGAAAGCCACGTAAAAATCATTATAACAAAAGTCTTTGGGGAGACTTAGTAAAATTTGTCACTCAGAGTAGAGCCCATAAATTCATTAGCAGAAACAAGTTGTCACCAGCTGTTTTACAAAACCGAGAAGGGTTTCACTTACATTTCTTCTTTAACACTAATCCCTTTTATTCTTTTTGCCTGTATCTCCTTTCCTTCCTCCTTCCCTCTATTAAGTTCTTCCTCCTTCTTTTCTCATTTCTTCTCCACATTTTCCTCTCTTTTCTCTCTCTCTCACTCTCTTCTTAGCCATGAAGTGTTCAACCTCTACTGTTACCCAAATGCATATAACACTCTTTTCTCTCCATTACAGTTTTATTATATACACATTTTTTTCCCTAAATAGTCCAACAGGATGTGATGGGAAATGCAGCTACACTAATGGACTGTGTAAAGTACAAAGGCCTGGGAATGGGCACCATGATCCTAGTTGCGGAGCTGGAGATTTCAGGACAGTCAGTCCTCAGGTAGTCATCTTACTCGCATTATGGGCAGGACTCTTAGTGGGCGCTATGAGTAGGTAGAGGCTGTGTGGATCAAGGAAGCTGAGAATCATAACAACTTTGATCAGATCCTTGGTTTAACAGTCCAATATTATCTTTCTTATATTGATAGCAAGGTTATAGTAGAAGGATCTAGTTGCTTTCCATCACATTTTTGTTTTCTTCAAATCCCAAACTTCCCCCATAATCCTCTATGGTCTACCATCCCACAGCACACACATCACATTACAGTTTGGGGTGGGGCGTTCATGGATAAGACATGGCCTCTGCCCAACTGGAGGTTACTTTCTGGCTGGCAAGACGAGAGGTCCATACAGAAAAATCACCAGCTGAACACAGAAGGCTGACTATGCTCAATGTCAAATGAGTGTTCTAGAGCAGTGCTACTCAAAGTGTTGTCTATGGACCAATGCCAGTCTGTGAACTGTTTGTTACCAGTTTCTGATGGGTAAGTATGCAAATTAAGAAACAGCATTTAGAACTTTTATAGCAATTTGACATGGCTACTTCATCCAAGCCTATGGCCAGCGAACTCATCTCATTGACCAAAAGAACAAAACCAAACAAACTCCTGGTCCTTCTCCATAGATAGTTTGAGAAGAACTAGCTTAGAGAATAAGTGTTATGTGGAGTGGGTTGGTCAAGGATGACTTCATGGGGGAGGGAGGTTGTGTAAGATGAATAGAAATAATTAACTATGGAGAGAGGAGAAGCAATGAATGCATTTGAGGCAGGAAGAAGTATGAAAGCAAAGACTCAAAGGGAGCTGGACTTACTTGATGATATAAATACAACAGTCTGCCTGGTTAGGTCAGGGCAATATAAGATGATGGAGGTGGTTACAAAACTTGGTCTTAGCCATGTTGAATGAACTATATGGCCTAAGCCTACCTTTGAAGCCATCATCTGTGACACTGTTTTGTGAGCCACGGGCACCCATTCTAGAATTTTGAGAGTAAAACGGATCACATGTATGTAGGATATAGGGGAGGTGGACGTAAGTTGGTGGAGGGGTGGTAGTTCGAAAAGTAGGATTCGACGAGTTGAAGAATGACTATCCGAATTTTGTTTTTTAGAGTGTCATGGTATGGAGACTATAGGGCAAAATAGCTGTGGACAGTTTAGTAAAAAATTTTTGATCTTCTAATTGATCCAATAGGATTCCTCTTTCCTAAACCTGAACTGATCTCACAGCTGGAGCAAGGTAAGGAGCCACGTATTTATTCTCTATGACCCAAGACCTCCTGATCTGGGGCTTAGTCCAATCTTTCCTGCAGGTGAGAGGGCTGGGTCCAATGCTTAGTATTGAAGCAGAAGGGAGGGTTTCAATATATGGGCAAGGGATTGGATGAGAGGGAAATGAAACTTACTCTTTATTTCCTTTTCCTTTGTCATACTTCCTCTTACCAATGTACTCATCCAATTGTTAATTTTTGGGAAATTCAACTTTGCCAACCACACTCTTTTGTCTTTTGTTGTACTCATCATTAGTCCCTGCTCTCAAATGTATTTGCCATGTATACTTCCTCATCCTGGAATTGTCATTCTGCATCAGTCCCCATGGTTCCTCATCCCATATGGTTCCTCATCTGCTGGGTTTATATGCAACATATAGCTATCTACGAGTCCTTTAAAAGAGACACATCTGTCAACACCACACAGCCCTAACATCCAGATCTCATTGTGTTCTAATTCTTGCTGTGCTCATTTAGCAAGCATTTATGGAATGTACCATGTGCTGGAGCTGTGCATTTCCTGAGCTCTATCAGCATGTCCTGAGAAAGATGTCATTTCAAGGTGAAGGAGATTTAGATTTAGGCTTCAGCTACCGCTCCATCTTTAACCTCCACAAGCGCAGGCACAGCGGCGAGAAGCCTTTCCACTGTTCACAGTGCAACCAGCGCCTGAGTTGGAGGTCAGACCTGACGCGCCACCTGCGCAGACAGAAGGGAGAACGGCCTTTCTGGTGTGCTCTGTGCGGGAAGCGCTTTGGCCTCAGCTGGGACTGTGGGCGTCACCAGGTCGCACGCACCGGTGAGTGGTCCATCGTGTGTCCCCAGTGCACCTGGAGCTTCAATCGCAGCTCGAACCTGGCCATGCGCCAGGGCGTCCACACCGGCGAACAGCCATTCAGCTGCTCCGACTGTGGCCGCGGTTTCAGCCACCGCTCGTCGCTGCTCGTGCACCAGCGCGTGCACACCGGCGAGCAGCTCTACCGGTGCAGTGACTGCTGCAAGCGTCTCCGTGTTGGCCAGGACCTGGTCGAGCACCGGCGCCCTCACACCGGCGAGAAGCCCTGCAAGTGCGGGGTTTGCGGAGGAGCTTCAGCCAGAGCTCGCCCCTCGTCATCCACCAGAGGGCGCAACGGGCGAGCGTCCTCTTGCTGTAACTGTGGCAAGAGCATCAGTCAGAAGACCAACCTCGTCACGCGCCAGAAGCTGCACGGGATGGACAGGCGGCTGGGAGTGACATCTGAGGCCTGACCAGACCCGGGACGAAGCTTGAGGTTCTTAGCTGAGACTAAGCAGAGGCCACCCATTTCCAGGAGCCTAAACCCTGGCTTCACCTCTCCCGGGTTCCACCCCTCCTCAGGGGGAATCATCAAGCCAAGATTTGGGGCCACACTAGAGTGGGAGTGGAAAGGGGAGCTCAAGTTGGTTTTCCATAGTCACCATTTCCAGGAATCTACTCGTTCTCAGGCAAATACCTGGGGTTGCAAGGTCACTAAGTGGGGTTTCTGGGAATCGGGCCTCTTTCCGCCTCAGAGTCTCTCCCACGCCGCCTAAAGTGTGGGAAATCCCGGATAGCATCAGACAGCTAATCCCTGGGTGCTTGTGTCCCCAGGGAATTATCTGGGAGCAGAAGATATGAAGCATAAGGATGACAGGTGGTGCAGGGTGGGTGAAAAAACCCTTTTTAAGTTTTCTCATTTAACTTGCCTCATCCTATTTTCTAGGGGTTTCACCCCCATTCCTAGTGGCTCATTGGAGCCTCTGGTCTACCTCATGCGTGACGTTAAAGAGGGAGAAGAAGGTGGTTCCCTTTTGAGTTGGTCCCCCCCTTATGTTTCCACCCCCAAAGTGACCTTCTGACCTGTGCAGCTCAGGTGCCCTCATTTGCATCAGTCCATCAACTTTCTCTCTCCTCCCTCCCCCAAATCTTCAGCTTTCAATTAAGCTGCCAGGACATTCTGAACTTTGGGGATACAGGGGATGGGATTTTCATTAGATTTGCCCTCTACCTTTCCTCGCTGGTGAAATTTCCTGCCCAATTTGTTCATCAGGACAGGAGGTGGTGGGAGTCTGGGTGAACAGAAATTTGAAAAGCAAACAACACTTTCCTCTTTCACAGAACTCAGGGTGAAAGTCACACTCACAGTAAGAGTGGTGGTGATCATCAGTGTTAATGGCCCAACTTCCTCTTAGCCCCTTGTGTTTCCTGGTTGAAGATGTGTCAGAAGTGGTAAGATATGGGTGGAAACACCATCCTCTACTCAGTTCCCCCCCTGAAAAATCTGACTTTTCCAGACTTCCTACTGGAGTTGGAAATTATTACCACATTCCACTGGACTCACTTCCTGGAGTTTGGCGCTGCCCATGTCGTTTCTTGTGAGCCAACTATTCCCTTCTATTAATTGCCTTTTCACTGGAAAAAGAAAGTTATTTTTAAAGTTGTGGTTGGTGGAAGCTAGCATTTCTCTTTCTAGATGAATTATTTGGGCCAGCTCCACATTCTTGTGCTGTCTTTGGAATTGGCTTAAAGCTATTGTTTACAAATACTTTTACCTTGGCTTTCTAATTCTCCTGAAACTTTCAGGAGCCTACCAATTTCTGGGCGCAGGCCTTTTTCTTCAGTTATGCGAGTACAGCACTGATCTTTAAGGCTCATAGATCAGGATATCAGGGTTGTTGTGCCACCGTGTGGCCGAAGTAGGTAACTGCGTCTTCTCCTGTACTCTGGAGGGCTCGCCCTGAGCCCTAGCCCCAAAGCAACTATCCTTTGAACTGAGGTCTAGAGCAGTAGTTTCAGACTTTAAGCTGGGTTCTACCTGTGGAATTCTTGATTCGGTAGGTCTAGGGTAGCACCACATAATTTGCATTTCTAAGTTCCTGGGCGATGCTGTTGCTGCCGATCTGGGAACTGCATTTTGAGAACTGCTATACTAGTGTAACGAGAGAACAATAGTTTTGAGCTCCCAGCTCCACCACCGCAGGTTCCCACCCCACTTCAAATAAAAGGTGATTGCGCTGTTCCAGCCTGTGCAGACTGTCTTGAAAAGAGGTGGAGAAGTCCGTTATATGCTCTCTGATCACTAGGGGGCGCTCTATAAAAATTCTGTTGCCTCAGAAGGCAGTCCAGAGAAGTGCTAGGAAATCAGAGAGGCCGTCAGGCCCTGCTTACCCAAAAGAAGTCATATTGTTGACTGGAGCACAATTGGGACATGGACAAAGCCGAACTTAGCCACCTTCCCACCTTTCGGGACCCTTCCTTTTTGCTTTTGGACTGCCTCTTATCATTCCCTCTCCATTTGTCTGGGTTCCAAGTCCGGTGACATCTTCTCCCACAAGTCTCCCTTAAAATGTAAATGATAAAAGACTCAGGTAATGAACTTTCTTAGAAGTTCATGACGTCAAAAATTACCTGTGATTCAAAGGGAAGAGGTTTTATGAGTCTTTAAGAGTACAATTTCAGGCACCTTGTCAGGCAGTTGGGTTAATGTTTTTAGTACACGTGCCTGGTTTGCAAACCTCCATGTTATTGGGGACTGCCTTCTAATAACACCGTAGACGCTGCTAAGCCTTTCCCTTCTTTGGGAGATCCTCCCCAGAGAGGGAACCGGCAGCCCTGTGTGAGAAACTGCAACCTCAGATGATATTTTCTAGATAGATGCTGGATGCTCATATATGGTTCAAAGCTATGATGAGCATTCACCAGAAAGAAAGATGGGGCAGAGAGCATACTGGATTTTGGGAGCAGATATCATTTGATCTCTTGGTTCCTCACCCTTGGGGGAAGGTGAATATTGGCCACTCAATGAGCCCTTCAATAAGTGGCTCCTCCCTGTGTCTTCATTTTCCCTGATGAGCACATACATGTCTGCTCTCTGCTGGAAATTTCTGTGTGAACAAAAGAAACAGAAACCTATCTCCTTGGCTTCTTTTGGATCTGGGGTTATAGTTCTGAATTTAGAAACTTGCTACCTATTCTGACGGGTGTTTGCCATGGCAACCAAGTGAATGTGCTTATATTTGGTCAGGATCAATTTAGTCAAGATCTCTTGGTACAATAGTTTAGAAGGAGCATTCACCACAATCTTTTTGGTTCTTTGTAAGCAAATAAGCCACAAGAAGCAGAAAGTCCTTGAAGAAATAGGCACAGAATAGGGAGCTGAACCCGTCATAGAGCTCATTTGGCTCAGCCCTACTGGTTATTGATGAAGTTGAAAACCAGAGAGATGATGAAAGGATTTGGCACCAGTTCATGCAAGTCTTTAGTAGCAGACTGTGGATGCTAACACAGCTCTCTAGTCTTGACCCAGGGCATTTCCCATTCAACAATCCCTCCTGCTGTTTTTTGCGTGCTCAGAGCTCCAGGCCTTGTTCCAGAAAGGCTTTACTGTGCCTTACACAATATGCACCAAATTAGGATGAGATAGATTAAACAAAGACAATTGTAGAATTAAAAAAATAAGGTGAAATCAGAAACCAGGGGAGTACTTCAAAAGCATTCTGTGAAGAAATGTACACTTCCTAGAATTGAGTTATGAATTTGCTATAAGCTCACTAGATGTCATATAAACAGGAGAAAGTCGATCCTTAGTTTCTTAAAAAGTTAATCATACACCTTCATATGAGCAAGCCATTCCACACCTAAATATTTACCCAAAAGAAGTGAAAGCACACAAAAAGTTGTATGCAAATGTTCATGGAGGATTTATTTGTAATAACCAAAAGCTGGAAACAACCCAAATTTCCATCAATAGGTTAATGTATAAACAAGTGATACACCACTCGGGAGGAAGAAAGAATGAGCTGTTGATCCCAAAACATGGATGAATCTCAAAATAATTATGTTGAATGAAGAAACTAGGCCAAAAAGAGTACATCATTTGTGATTTCATTTATGTAAAACTCTAGAAAAGGCAAACCGATCTGTAGTCACAGAAATCTGATCAGAGCTTGCTTGGAAATGACGAGTGCAGGGCCAGGTGGAAGAAAGAAATTGCGATGGGGCATGAAGAAACTTTTGAAAGGGTCGGACATATTCATATCGTGACTGTGGAGATGGTTTGATGGGTGTATAAATATGTCAAAACATATCAACTTGTGCACTTAAATATATGTAATTTTATTATATGTCAATTATATCCTCAGAAAGCTTTTAGGAAAATGTCACTGCTTATGTGACAGAAGTATAGTTATTCCTAGCACTGAGATGTGAGAGAAAGTTTTCCTCTGAGAGTTTCATAATGTTGCTTCTTGTAATCCTCCTCAGTGTAAACCAATGGTAGAACGCCAAAGCACTGTTGAGCAATGACAATTCTATGAAGGATGTTGTGGGGTGAGCAGAGATTAGTGGGAGGTGGAAAATAAAGCATTTAGGGATGCAGCTCTCCGCTGGTCTACTTTAGTCTGGGAGTAAGACTTTAGATTATCAGAAGGAAAGGTGTATTGCCATCCTTTAGGCAATCCTTCCTAAATGTTGCCCTTCTCTATTGAGGTCTTGATGAGTGATAAGGAGCAATAGTTCTGAGATTTTACTCACTGATAAGTATATAAACTTTAGGGACTGGGTTGAATTCCTCTTTTGAAAATCAAGGAGCCAGACAGTTCACATGACTCCAGGGAAGGCCATCCTTCTCCTCTGTTGGATAGAGAGTGAGAGTATAACCATGCATTGTCTTCCCTACTTTTCATTGTTCTCTGACAGTTTCATGAGAATCAGCATTATCTCCCCACCCAGACAGCAAGCACCATCTGGGCAAAATCACCACCCTGTATTTACTTGGTATTCACCACAGTGCCAAACAGAGCAATGGGCACATGCAAGGCCTTCAATAAATGCTTGCAACATTGAATGAAGTGTCGGGAATAAGAAAAAGGATGTAGACTGCTCTTTTAATTATTAATGAATACTTGTCCCTCTGAGACATCTATATTGATTAACTCAGCTCGGCTCATTTCTTTGTTCTGCATGTCTTTGACTCTCAGGTACTTCACCATTATCTTTACTCTCAGTGTCCTGGTTGTCTTTGGTTTGTCTCTGTGCTGGGTGTTAGTTTCCTGTAGCAGTGGTGTGTGGAGTCTCTTCCTTGATTCTCCTTTGTTTCTCTTGGTTCCCAATGCCATTGACATTCCAAAAATACTCTTCTGTCCCCCAACAAAGGCACCCAATGTAGATATTATCCTCTATGCTTACCTCTCTGACTCACTAATAAAAAATATTTATTGAGACGCTATTGTGTGCCAGATATTAAGCTTGGTGATTTACAAGTCTATAAATCCTCACAAAAACCCAAGGAAATAGACTCTATTGTTATCCCAACTTTATGGATAAAGAAATTAAGGCTGGAGGAGATTATCTCATTCTCCTGTGATAGCACAGCTAATCAGTTGGAAGAATTAAGACTTGAATTAGGTCTGACATTAAAATCTATTCTCTTAACTACTGCGTCACACTGGTTCTCACAAGAACTTATTGTCATTGAAATTTTTCTGGCCCTTCCTCACTTTTTAAGGACTTTGTTCTTTGCCTGGTGATGGATTTAATTAGCTATAATTATGGGTGCTAATGTACTAACCAGCAGCACTACCCACGAAACAAATGCCTTACCCAGGATGTATAAATGTCAAATAACTTTAAGGACCTGGAAATTTTATTACCTTGATAGTCTGGTGGAGATGACATTTTATAACTTTTCCCTAATTATCAACTTGCTCTGCTTGTAAAGTTGACTGTCCATCTTGAATTTCTTGTTTCTTATAACAGAAGGCAGAATAAAGTGTGTGTGTGTGTGTGTGTGTGTGTGTGTGTGAGTGTGTGCGCGCGCGCGCGCGCGCGTTGGGAATCTAAGGAGGGGTTTGGCTCCAGTAGTTCTTCAAAGGTAAATTTCCTTTCTTGACTGGATGCCCTTCCCCCAAGGTGAGAACCATGCTTCCTCTCCCTTTGATCCTTGGTGATTTGGAGCTGACTGAGAATGGTAGTCATCACTGTCACCCCCTTGTCAAATCTCTGCAGCCCTCATTTTCTGGATGGTTCTCTTTAGGGCAGCCTTGACATCAGTGTTCCGCAGGCTATAGATGATAGGATTGAGGATGGGGGTGACCACAGCATAGAAGAGGGAAAGCAGAGGGTCAGTGGCTGGATCGTAGCTGGCCTTAGGACGGATGTAGATAAAGATGCCAGTGCTGTAAAAGAGGGAGACCACGACCAGGTGGGAGGAGCAGGTGGAGAAGGCCTTGCAGCGGCCTGCAGCAGATGGGATCCGGAAGATAGTAGCCAAGATACGCCCATAGGAGCCCAGGATGAGGCCAAAGGGGCAGAGGATAAGGAGGGCAGCGGCCAGAATAATCTGCATTTCACTGAATGAGGTGTCTCCACATACCAGCTGCAAGATGGGCTGGATCTCACAGAAGAAGTGTGGGATGACATTTGGGCCACAGAAGGGCAAGGAGAAGATGAAGGAGGTGTGGCCCAGGCCCACCATTGCTCCACAGGCCCACGCTGACCCAGCTAGCTGTAGGCACATCCGATGGCTCAGCAAAAGAGGGTAGCGAAGGGGTTCACAGATGGCTGCATAGCGGTCATAGGCCATGGCTGCCAGGAGACAACACTCCGTGGCGCCAAAAAAGAGAAAGAAGAACATCTGCAGTGCACAGCCAGAGCGAGGGATGTGGCGCTGACCAGTAAGGAGGTGGTGAAGTAGCAATGGGATGGTGACAGATGTGTAGCCAATCTCCAGCGCTGAGAGGATTCGAAGGAAGAAGTACATGGGGGACTGAAGGGCAGAATCAGCTGAGACCAGCACCACAATGAGGAGGTTGCCTGCTATGGTGAGCAAATAGACGGTGAGGAAGAGAGAGAAGAGCAAGCTCTGGAGGCCGGCCAGGTGGGAGAAGCCTGCAAGAAAGAATTCAGTCACCACAGATGTGTTTGTGCTCATCCTGCACACATCCCTTCTGACTGCAGGATGAACAAAATGGCAAGGGAAAGTTGCAATTATGGAACTGTGAAGTGGGCAAAAATGACCCCTTTCTGCATCTGATCAAAGCGTTGGAACTGCCTTTCTTTTAGAATTTCATGGCAGTTGAGGCAGGACGGCCCTGAGTTCATACTGGCCCTCACCCACTCTTGGAAGCCAGGGTGAATGTTTGGCCCTCTCAGCCTAGTTCCCTCACCTGACCTCTTCCTGACGGTGCTCACCTTTCATGAGAACACATTGAATTCTGTTTTCAGTTTCTCCGGGGTTGAGAGT
Organism: Equus quagga; assembly: GCF_021613505.1. Classification (NCBI taxonomy): domain Eukaryota; kingdom Metazoa; phylum Chordata; class Mammalia; order Perissodactyla; family Equidae; genus Equus; species Equus quagga. The sequence goes on from NC_060281.1 coordinate 35,623,286, forward strand.
TGCATCATTCTGGCCCTCTTTTCACTTTTTTTTCTCCCTTTCCCATCCTTTCCACAAGGCTGGGGACAGAATTTTCTCTTCCGGTAGATGTTTTCCTACTCAAAGTCAGAATGTATTCTATGTTCAGGGCATGGAAAATCCCATTCCAAGTCCTGGGAATTTTGTCTTGTATTCTTCCTCTGGTTTCTTTCTATTTCTGTCTTTTTCTTTCCTTCCTTTACATATTTTCCCTTTCTTTTCTTTTCAACTTGTCTCCTCTCCAACCCAATTTTAACCTTTTTTTTTGTCTTTTTCTGGCTCCTTTTTCAGTTACCAGATCTATTCAGACTCTCCTTTTTCTATTATTTGACCATTTCATGGTTTTTGAGGAGGAGGGAAAAATTTGAAAGATATCTCTTTCAAGTTCCTGTAGGAAGTTAAACGGTTCAGTTATCCAAATGAGTCAGGATCTCTCTAGTTTTTAAAGATGCTTAGGAAGGAGATGACAAGACCTGTCTTGGTTGCTTATTTCTGCCTTTTATAGACTCTTGAACTTCACTCCTTATACTGTAACACATATGCAAATCTCAAAACCACATGCATAAACTCCACAAATCCACAAACATATTACATTTCTAAACAGAGGCACAGAAAAATAAATAGCCCAATATGCTCAGATTCCTGGTTCATCTAAGGCCATAAACAAACTGTGTATTGTATATACATACAAATATTATTACAAATAAAAATGAAAGTGAAAACACATTTATCACAAAGATATAAATACACTCAGAGATACAATGAAACAGATACATAAATCCAAATTCTGTGCAAAAATATAACCATATTCAAGAACTTATATTAAAAATATGAGCTCACACACTGATATATTTTTGCAGTTGAAGAGTCTTTGGTTCATTCCACCTTAGTGGCTCTTTCAGTGTTTTCTGGGTGATATTACCTGAGCAATGTCTTTCTATTTGGAGAAATAACCAGTGATAAAGATGGATGGTATTTGATGACTTGCTTATTTTCTTCTTTCTCTATTTACTGGATGCCTCATGAGGAAGGTACTCTTAGATTTCATCTCTTCTTAATGTCTCTGAGGACCTGAGTCTCCAAGCATATTTGACTTTCCAGTGGGGAGAGCTCTTCACATAACCAATTAATCTGTTGCTTTGGAGTCTGCTTTTTAGGTAGCAGAAAGTATAGGGTGACCTGTCAAGAAGACTTAAGAGAAAATGTCCAGGGCTGTTCGTCTTAGATCTCTTATAATATCTCTGGTTCAACCATTTTTGTTTTCTTCTCCTTCCTCATTATTTTCTTCTTTCCATTACTGTAGATATCCTATATACTTAGGAAAGGTAATAATGCAATCTTTTTTCTATCTCATTGTTATTTATATAGTTCAGCAATTAATTTCTTCGATAACCATTCATAGAGCCCCTTGTATATTTCAGTCATTCTACAGAGCATGAAGAATGTAAAAGAGAAATAAACATATTTTTGAGCTTAGTGAGCTGATAAATATCATTTTCTTGGGAAACTGTCCCTAATTTCTCTTGTTTGGATCTCTTAATTTAGTATATAAGAACTTTCTTTGCACTATTATCATTTGGATTTATTGTTTTATTTATGATATTCTATGTTTTTATACGTTTTTATAGACATGATAAAGCCTGTGTGTCAGATGGGGTGTTTTCAAGACAGGTAACAACCATCACAACAAGCCCCAAACTCAAACTGCTTTAAACAGTAAGTTCATTTATTGGTTCATATAACTAGAAGCTCAAGATTTACTTATAATAGGTCTCCTCCTTAGTTTCACTCCAATTCCTTTGTGTTTGCCCCTTTTATTAGATGTTGCTGAAAGTAATGAAAATATAAGTGGCTCAGAAAGGATGAAAATGTATTTACCTTTCACTTAAATGTCTGAAGTTTTGCAATTCAGTGCAATATGGCTTCTCTGATTCAAGATTTCCTCATGGATGCAGTTTCCTTTCAGTTCATTAGTCTTGTTTTCCTTGAGTGTGGCCCTCTTACGGCATAAGATGATGTCATACATGTTATAAGGAGCAGAATGGAGTAGAATAATCTGGATTGCTATGTGCCCAGGTAGACAATCTTTTAGGGTAACCTATGTAGTATTCTTGCCAAAGAGTTTAATTTAAATAAAATTATAAGAAATAATCAGACAAAGCCAGATTGTGGTACATCCTACAAACAACTGACACAGACTCTTCAAAAATATCAGTGCCTTTAAAGAAAAAACAAAGGTGGAGGGTGATACTGTTCTAGATTGAAGGAGACAAAAACCATAAGAATAAAATGTAATACATGATCCTTGGTTGGATACAAACAAAAACAAAACAGCTTTGTAGACTTTTGGAACAATTTGGAAAATTGAATATGGGCTTTATATTATTGTATCAATGTTAAATTCCCTGGGTGTGATATTAATATTATGGTTATGTAGGAGAATGCCTTTGACCTTAGAAAGATACACAATGAAGTATTTAAGAGCAAAATGTCATGCTTACTGCAACTTCTTTTAAGCGGTTCATCCAAAAAGGTATATGCGCATGCCTGTATGGATGGATGGTCTTTCACTCTGCTCTATGGGATGTTTGTCCCTGTCTGTTATCCTCCTTGTTCTTGTCTGAGAAGGATGCACAGATTTCACACTCTTCTTCCTGCTACTTCAATTTTGGTGTATATTAGTCTGGTTAGGCTATGCTGCAATAACAAACAATCAAAAATATAACTAGCTTAATGTAAAACAATTTATTCGCAATCATACAGAATTTGCTGTGCATTCAGATGACCTGCTAGGATAGCTGTCTTCCATGTGTTAACATTCCATGCAGCTCTGACCTTATGGCTTCTCCATATCAGCACTTGCTTCTGCAATTGCCATTTCAGGGAAGAGTGGGCTGAAGAGTTAATCATCAGCAAATAAATTGTATCAATTCTGATCATATTTAACTAGACAGAGCATGTCACATAACTATGTCTAATTTCGAAGGGTTTATGGCAGATCGTACTTTCCAAAGATAACTGGAAAAATTCCTCACCCACATGTTCTTCTGTAAAATGATCTTCCAAGGTATAAATCCAACTTGGGCATGATGTATGATCCTTTTAGTGTTCTGTTGAACTTGGTTTGCTGGTATTTTGTTAAACAGTTTTGCATTTATGTTCATCAGTGAATCAGTGATATTTGCCTATAGTTTTTTTTTTCTTACTTGTAGTATCTTTCTGATTTTGATATCATGGTAATATTGCTCTCATAAAATGGTTTGAAATTATTCTCTCTTCTATTTTTGGGAAGAATTTTAAAAGAATTGGTTTTAATTCTTTGACTGTTTGGTGGAATTCCCCCATGAATCCATCTGGTCCTGGGCTTTTCTCTGTTGGGATGTTTTTGATTACTGATTCAATCTCCTTATTGGTTATTAGTCTGTTCAGCCTTTCTACTTCTTCTTGATTCAGTTTTGGTAGGTTGTATATTTCTAGGAATTTATCCATTTCTTTTAGGGTATACAGTTTGTTGGTGTATAATTGTTCATAATAGTCCCTTATGATTCTTTTTATTTCTGAGGCATCCACTGTTATGTCTTATCTTTCATTGCTGATTTTATTTGAGCCTTTTCTCTTCTTTTCTTAGTTTGGCTAGCTAAGAGTTTGTTGATTTTGTTTATCTTTTCAAAAAGACAACTATTAGTTTTATTGAATTTTTCTATTTTAAAAATTCTCTATTTGAACTGTTTCTGCTCTAATCTTTATTATTTCCTTCCTTCTGCTATTTTGGGCTTAGTTTGTTCTTTTTCTAGTTTCTTGAGGTATTAAGTAAAGTTACTTATTTTGGACCTTTCTTCTTTCTCAATGTAGATGTTTGCTGCTATAAACTATCTCTTACCATTGCTTTTGATGCATCCCTTAAGTTTTGGTATGTTGTGTTTCTTTTTGTTATTGTTGTTGTTGTGTTCCTTTTTTCACTTGTCTCAAGACACTTTTAAATTCCCTTTTGATTTTCTTTTTGACCCAATGTTGTTCAAGATTGTATTGTTTAGTTTCCATGTATTTGTGATTTTTGATTTCTGGTTTCATTCCATTATGGTCAGAAAAGATAAGGGGAATAATTTCAATTTTCTTAAATTTGTTAACCAATGTTTTGTGACCTACAATGTGATCTATCCTGGAGAATGTTCCATGTGCATTTGGGAAGAATGTGTAGTCTTCTGCCTTTGAATGGAATGTTTTGTACATGTCTGTAGGTCCATTTGGTCTAAGGTATAGTTCAAGACCAATGTTTCCTTATTGGTTTTCTTTCTGGATGATCTATCTGTTGTTGAAAGTGGGGTATTGAAGTCCCCTACTATTACAGTATTGTTGTCTGATTCTCCCTTCAAATATGTCAATATTTGCTTTATATATTTAGGTGTTCTGATGTTGGGTGCATGTATATTTATAATTGTTACATCTTCCTGTTGAATTGATCCTTTTATCATTACATAATGATCTCCTTTGTGTACAGAGACAGTTTTTGACTTAAAGTCTATTTTGTCTAAGTACAGCCACCTGTGTTTTTTGTGGTTACCAGTTGCACAAAATATCTTTCTCATTCCTTCATTTTCAGCCTCAGTGCATCTTTAAATCTAGAGTGAGTCTCTTGTATAGAGCATATTGTTGGATCTTCTTTTTTATCCGTTCAGCCACTCTATGCCTTTTGATTGGTGTTTATTCCATTTACATTTAAAACGGTTATTGATACATGAGGACTTACTATTGCCATTTTGTTTGTTATTTTCTTTCTGTTTTGCAATTATTTTGTCCCTCTCTTACTGTCTTCCTTTGTTATTTGATAATTTTTTTGTAGTGATTTGCTTTGATGCTTTTCTCTTCATCTTTTGTATATCTTTTTAGGTTTTATTTGCTGTGATTAGCTTGAAGCTTGCATAAAATATTTTGTAGTTATAACCATCTACTTCAATTGCAAACATAAACTCGACACTTTTTCCCCCTCACACACTTTGTGTTCTTGGAATCAGGGTTTATTTCCCTTTATATTGTGCATCCACTGACAAATTTTTACCTTTTAACATTTATGTTCTTGTAAGTAATTTATACACCACTGTTACAGTGTTACATTAATCTGTATGTGCCTATATATTTACCTTTTAAATATTGCATAAAAAGATTTATGCTTTTATATGCTTTCATATTGCTGCTTAGTGTGTTTCATTTCAATTTGAAGAACTTCTAAACATTTCTCATAAAGCAGGTCTGGTGGTAATGAACTCCTCATTCTTGTTCATCTGGGAAAGACTTTATCTCGCCTTCATTTTAAAAGATAATTTTGCCAGGTGTAGTACTTTTGGTTGGCTGTTTTGTTCTTTTAGTACTTTAAATATATCATCCCACTGTCTCCTGGTCTGCAAGGTTTCTTAGGAGAAATCTGCTGATAGTCTTTTGGGGGTTTCCCCGTATGTGATAAGTCACTTTCTTCTTGCTACTTTCAAAATTGTCTTTGTCCTCGACTTTTGACAAGTTGGTTATAGTGTGTCTTGATTTAGTCCTCTTTGGGTTTATCCTATTTGGGTATATTTGAACTTCATGAACTGGACGTCCATTTCTTTCCCAAGATTTGGTAGGTTTCCAGGCATTATTTCTTTAAATAGACTTCTACTCCTTGCTCTCTCTCTTTTCCTTCTGGGACTTCTATAGCATGGTTCACTTAATGATGTCTCATATATCCTGAAGGCTTTCTTCACTCTTTTTCATTTTTTTTCTTTTTTCATTTGTTAAAATTGGACAAAATGATAATAAAATTTGTCTACAGCATTGTTCTTATAAAATTTAAGATAATTGTGCAAAAATGAACAGAGAGGGAAGAGAGCTTCACTTAACAAATAATAGGGTATACTATAAATTTATATAGTAAAGGGCACCTTATAGACTTAGGAATAAGGTTAGTCTATCATTATATTATAACAGATTTAGAAAGCACATCTGCATTATTATTATAATATATTCTATATAATATAAAAATATATAATTATATATATATTATATATTATAAATTATAATAATAATGCATTTATTATATTATTTTATTATAACCATGCACTGACAATTGAAAATAATGTCAATCATAAAATAGTCCCCCCAAAAAGTCTTTTGTTGGTCTAAGTTTTGATTGCTGCAGTTACTGTTGAGTTTTAATAATGCGTCTGTAAGCTTTAAATTAGCACATTTTTATTACTTAAACTTTCACAAACATATCCAACCTGGAAGTTAATTCAGAGAACTCCCTGTTAAACAGTTGGTGCTGGACATGCTCAGGCTCAGCTGCCAGCTACTTGTCTTAGTTTAAACCAGCATAAGTTTGTAATGATTTGGAATAATGTCAGGACTGCAGTTGGTTGCTCTAACCCCATGGTACTTTGAAATAATAAATTAGAAATTATGACAGTACAGGGACTTTAATGACAAATAAACAGAATTTGACTTACTTCAATTCCATTCTCTGTGGCCACTTGGAGTTTTTATTTTTGTTCAAATTTTAAATTAGTGAAACAACGTGAACTGTGAGATATGATTTTTCTGTGTGTTTGGTAAGTACAAATTTTCACTCATGTGTGAAATATGTTACTGAAATATCTAAAATTGAAATTCATTCTTTTAAATTAATCTTTTTACATTTTTACTAAACTGGAATGTTATTATTCATTACTACAACAGTCTAACATGTGGGTACAAGTTTTTTCTTTATTCCAAAAATACATTAATATAATTTTCAAATATCATTCCTTACTTTTTCCTTTCATGTACTATAACATTCATTCTATTTTTGTTATTTATCATTTCCATTTGCTGGCATGAATGCATATTCGAATTTCAAGAAAAGAACATTTTACTGCCTATACTTCCTTTCTGGTTATAATTACTATGAATTGCATTTTGTTGCCAAGCAAAGGCTTGCCACCTGATATGAACTGAAGCCGAAACCATGGCACACCAGCTTTTGAGGGAAGAAAAGCTTTATTGTGAGGTGGATCTGCAAGGAGATAGGAGGCAAGGCTCTCACTTCTGTTTCCCCAATCCAGGGCCTGGGGCAAAATTTATGGGAGTTTTTTAGTTGAAGGTCCTACAGTGAACATTATGGATATTACCAAAAATTGATTTTTTTTATTAAGCTGAGGGAAGTAAAAATGATTTGCAGTTCTTTGTTTAAATATGCAGAACTCTCATTGCCTTACTTAACTGATGCTACCAAGTGGGAGAGCTGGATTTCCATTCCACGTGCATGGACTACAAAGTCTGTGCCATTTCCCTGCACTAATATTAACATGAGATTATCCAGTCCTCTGGAGAAGCTGAACAATTGAAGCAACAGACAGTGGGACATAGTGGGTGGCAGAATAAGCAAGTCTTTCACTTAAAATGTCCCACAGATAACTCACAAAAGGCAAATCTATAAATTCAATTATTTTAAAAGATACACTGCACAGGTAAAAGGCAGTAATTAGGGTTATTTTCTATTTGGATATTCCACAATCTTTGCTGTCTCTGATTTCTCATGTGGCACCATCACTGAGTCTCCCAGCTTGAATGACAGATCCTTTGGATCCGGGACACCAACATCTTCAAAGCTTCCTTGACATCCTTGTTGCGGAGTGTATAGATGAGAGGATTGAGAAGTGGGGTGATGACTGAGTAGAAAATAGCCACAATCTTGTTGATGTTTGACTCGTATTTTACTGCTGGGCGGACATACATGAATATGAGAGTTCCAAAGTAGATAGTGACCACAGAGAGATGGGCTGCACATGTGGAAAAAGTCTTGCGTTGGGCAGCAGCAGAGGCCATGGCTAGAATTGTGGCCAGGATTTGGGCATAGGAAGCCATGGTAAGCACCAGGCTTCCTAAGATAATAACAGTGCTCAAACCATAGCCCACTGCTTGGATGGCATATGTGTTTGTTCAGGAAAGCCGAAAAATCTGATCAGCATCACAGAAGAAGTGGTTGATCTGGTTGGGGGTGCAGAAGGAGATTTGTGTAAGGAGGAATGAGGGAAACATGGGACAGAGGAATCCTACAGACCAGCAGACCCCAGCCAGAGTACCACACGTTTGGGGGCTCAGCAGCAATTGGTAATGGAGTGGTCGGCAGATGGCAACATAACGGTCAAAGGCCATGGTGGTGAGGATAAAGAGCTCAGTGGCAACCAAAGAGAAGAAGAAGTAGTACTGAGTGATGCAGCTGGGAACTGAGATGACCCCTTGGGAACATAGAAAATTGGCCAGCATTTTGGGCACAGTGACTGTGGTGTACCAGAGCTCTACCAAGGAGAGATTGCAGATGAAGAAGTACATGGGCGTATGGAGGCGTCCATCCAGGGCCACAATGAGCACAATGAGTGCATTACTCACCAGGGACAATAGGTAGACCAGGAGGAAGAGGGAGAAGAAGAGCAGCTGGAGATGTGGAGAATTCGAAAATCTCAGGAAGGCAAATTCAGTGACCAATGTGCGGTTGGCTGTCTCCATTCAGCCTGTAGGCCAACTGGGCAAGAAGAGGAATGAGATATATGAAAGATCTTGAGATGTACTCAGCTATGTGGTTTCCTCTCCAGTTCTGTCCAAACAGTTGGACTTGCACAACTCTCAGTATTTCTTTTAATTCACTCTTTAACTGCCTCTCACCTTGTCCAAAGTAGAGAGTATTCTACTTTTTAAAAAGTAGGATGCTGAATATTCAAGACTCTTTCCCTTCCTTCTGTATAATAGGTCCTGAAATGCCACATTTCCCAGGAAATCTTTTTTGGATTGATTAGAAGAGAAGACTCAGCTTCAACGGCTCTAACTAGAGTGAATATGTAGCATACTCTGTATGAAAACATATGTTATTGTTACCATCAATGTTTTTTGACCCCAAAATCAGTAATTTTATTTTATTTAAACTAATATCTCTAAGGGTTGTTTAGTGTATATCCTTGAGCTCTCTAATCCTAAGATACTTTAATCTTCAGTCTTGCAGAAGATATGGGATCTTACTGTTCCTCTATCTGTCTGTTCTGGACACAAAACTCTGAGTCAGTGGCACTGTTTTATGCCATCAGATATCAGAAGGTGGAGAGCAGTGAGTGTGCTTCCCTTCGTATAGGTTCCAACACAAGACTGGATAGAGGCATTTGATGGACACTTCTTGATTCTGGATATCATCAGCAGAGTAGGAGAGATCTTGCTCAGTGGAGGGAAAGGAAAATACATTCCAGAGTAAAAGGGGAATTCACGGGCCACCCTGATGGCCTAGTGGTTAAAGTTTAGCACTCACTGCTTTGGCAGCCCGGGTTTGCTTCCAGGTCTTGGAACAGCACCACCGGTCTGTAAGTTGCTGGGCAGTGGCAGCAGCTCACATAGAAGAACTAGAATGACTTATAGCTAGGATATACAACCATGTACCGGGGCTTTAGGGAGGGAAAAAAAAAGTGAATTCACACTTGGATTCCCAGGTGAGAATATTGGTATGGATTAGGATCTTCAAACAAAAATTTATCAGAAAAGCCAGCTTCAGCAGATAGTCAGGCTTGCACAAAGTTATCATTGAGATGGATGAAGATGATATTATTGACATTATCAATACACGAGTTTTACATAAATTTTTGTAATTCTTTCAAGTTCTTCCTTGAATGTGTGTCTAAAATAGAAATATTAAATATATTCACCATTAGGAGTAAGGTTAATACACTATTCATTATAATACATGAGAAATTGTTTTGACAATATGTAAAGAAGAGGTGTGATGCAAAATCTTATATTCAATATAACCTGGTATATATTCCCAAGATGTAATTTTACCAGTGAATTTTTAAATATAATTTTTGTGTCATAAAGTATTTTATAATAAATACACTTTTAATATTATGAGATCGTTTCATTTTATCAAAATATGTATTTCATTTACACGTCAGAAATGGATTCTTAGTTGACAAAATCTAGAATAATTGACAAATATTAAGAAGAAAATAAGAAACACTTGCATTTTTCCCATTCAGTGACAAACATTATCTATATTGGACTTAGAGGCAATTTTAAAATTTTTAAATTACAGGCAATTTTATTTTCATGCATGTGTTTATACACACATGCACATACACAGAGAAATGTACATTTGAAACGATAAAAAGAAACATCTTAATTGACCATATTTTACTTTCCATTCTTCCATTGGGATCCTCGTCCAGGTCCTCAGGACCATCTCTTTTGTTCATGACGCCACCACCCATCATGTTCTCCATGCTAGAAATATAGACCCATGTTCGATGATCCCTTCTCTCTCTCTCTCCTTCCTTGCCCCTATGTCAACCTTTTGAAAAATTCTTCTGATTTTAATGCAGAAAATTTTCTCAATTAGGTCCCTCTTTTCTACTCCTATTGCCATAATTTAAAATAAATCCTGATCATCATTCACCTTGATTAATGCAACAACTCCCTGAAAATAATGCCACATTTATTATATTCAGGTATCAGTCTTTCTATTTTTTCATATTTTTATGCTTAATATCCTCTGTTGATTACATATTACAGAAAACTTTATAATTTCTTGGGATTTCTGGAACTTCACAGTAGTTATGTTATATTTAATATACATTTCACATGTATTATTTATTCATCACAAAAAACCCTGCAAATTAGGTATTATCTTCAATACACAGATGAAGAATTGAGACTAAGAGTATTTAATGAGAGATGAAACCATGACTCAAACCCAGGTGTTTGCGGTTTGAAGCCTCCAGTGTTCCTATAAACCAGGCTGTCTAGATGACCAGCTCCAAACTCCTTAGTGGAGCATGTAAGATCCTTCACAATCTGGACCCCTCCCACCCTTTCAGTCTTGTGCACCGCCCCTCACATCAAGCTGTGGTAATGTGGCTGCATGGAGCTCCTCACAGATTTCATTTCATGACTCCATACCTTTGCAAACATTATATTCATTGTTATGTAAAACTCCTTTTATCTGTCAAGACTCATGTTGAATTTGACCTCCTGTGTGAGAATTTTCTCTGCTTCTCAGCAGTCAAATCCTTCATCCTTGGTGCTTCTTTAAAGCACGTTGAGTAGTTCATGTTTATGACACTTAGCAAAATGCTTCATAATATATTTGTTTATGTGAATCTTTCTACTATTAGCCTTGAGCCTCTTGAAGCATGGAGCTCTAAGTTATTTACAGATGTATTCTCAAAGCCTAAGATACTGCCTGGAAAAGAGAGCAGTAAAAACTGAAAGGTGAGTGGAGGAATTAATAAATACATCATTAAAGCTGCTTCTTAACTGTTATCCAGTTTCTGTCTCCTCCAAAGTGTCATCAATTCCCTCAGATGGATTTTCCTGGACACAACTTTCATTCCATCACTCTCTTGCTTAAGGCACAATGACTCCTCATAACAAATTATATCAAGTTCCAATTCCTTCGCTTAATATTCTTTTGCAGAATCTGAAAAATCTGTTCCACGCCATCTGTCTATAAAAGTACAGTTTTGAGTTTACTAGTGGCATTTTTCCTGTTTCCCCAGAGCTCACTCTAGATTCAAAGTTTCTGAGAGAGGTGCTCTCTCCCAGGAGGGCTTGCTGAGGAGTGTTAGGTTAGAAGAAAGAGGACAACTTCCCCATTCTCTCCAGTCCCTAGTTTTTACTGAACTTTCCTTCATGAAGTATCTAGGCTTTGACAATACAACCATGAATAATATAGAGCTTCTGACTTCAGGGGCTCAAGTCTAATAGTAGATAGGGGGACTGACTTTTGGTTTCCTAGATGAATGGCCAACTTGGCCACTGGGCTTGTTGACTAGCAGCAAACTAACAGAGTTAGGGAAGGAGGCTTGGGAGAGAAGATACCAGGTGGGGAACGGACAGACTCTTCTTCCTTGAATTACTACATTCCCAGGGATATAGAGACAAATCTACTTGTGAGTCAGGCTCATGGAGGGAAGATGATATTAGGGGCTGTGCTAGATCATTAGGCAAAGAGTTTCAGGTATCAGGAATTTAGTATGAGGCCACCAGCTAGGAGTCAACAGCATAATGAAGCTGAGTGGGTGGCCAAGGCTTAGTGGAGCTGGTCATACCTGTCTAAATTAGTCACACAAAGAGCTAGAGCAGAAGTTACCACCAACCAAGAAGAGAATGCCACCTTACCAGCATGTTATCTACTTCCTCACCTCCCTTATACTAGAAGGAGTAGAGGCAGGCAAGTGGAGGGGCTGCGAGGGACAACCAGGCTCTCTACCTTCTACTCCAAGCTATTTGACCAAATCTAGTGCTGGTTGTTGGCTGGGGTTATTAAAAAAAAAAAAAAAAAAAGAGCACTGAAGTGAAAACATGAATGAAATTTAGAAATAAACAGGCCTTGGGGTCAGCCCAGTGGCTTAGTGGTTAAGTTCACATATTCCATTTTGGTGGCTTGAGTTCACAGGTTCAGATCCCAGGTCTGGACTTAGCATCACTGATCAAGTCATGCTGTAGCGGCATCCCACATAAAATAGAGGAAGATTGACACAGATGTTAGCTCATGACCAATCTGCCTCACAGAAAATAAAAAAATAAACAGGCTTCTGTGCACAAATTATGCCTTAATAAAAGCAAAGGAAAAGCAAACAGTCTTAATAACACAGGAACACTTTTAGGAACTGAACACGACCATTTAGGGATTCTGACTCAGAGTCATTAGGGAAATTGGCTATCAGTGGAAAAGGAGAAAAATATTGAGCACAGCTTATGGCAGGAACCGTAAAACCATTCCACATTTACAGGTCATACATTGAGATTCCTTAGTAAACTATCTGTGTCATTAATCCCTGATGCACATTTAACATTTAGAGGATCTAATGAGTGGCATCAGTTTAGGCTGCTTTCCTTATTTTGTGTTGAATCTAGGCTACTTCTTGCCTCAGTGCCTTTGCTTATACTTGGCATACTCCTCTGTGTTTTTTAAAATAGCAACCATTCTTGATTTATTTATGAAGCCTTAGCCAAGTGCTCTAGTCACTGACTAGTGAACTAGTCCTGAATTCTTATTGCTCAGAGAGGGCCACACAGTTCTTCAGAGAAGGAATTGGACTTAGATATTCTGGGCCAATAACTTCATCTACAATGAGTGGACTGCAGGCCCGAGAGGAGGGGGTTGTGAAAGGTCACCCTTTCATGTGTGTGGTAATGTGGGAGCTGAAGCCTACTGGCCTTCTGGTTCCCAGGCCCACCTTCTAGATTGCAGCCTTGTCTTTAATTGTCTTGTCAATGACTTATCTTTCCAGCAGGACTCTAGATTCAGTATCCATGTCTCCTATGATCCTATGTTCTTTTCTACATCTATGTTCTCAGCATGCTGCCAGATCAGAATGGAGGACATAGATGTGCACCTGAAAACTTTTACTCTCCCTCCATTTAGACTTTTCCTCCTTTGTCCAACCACAAACTTTTATGACACTGTTTGTTGGCGAGTGCTGCAGCCCTAAAAGTGGTGAAGTCAGGTGGTTTTGTGCAGAAGAAATCGAAACTCAGCTCTATTCCTGAGGTAACTCACAAAGAGAACTCTGTGGATGCAGAGGAAATGTGAGAATTTATATTGTCCATTCCTCTCCACTTTGAGTGAATAAACGGAAAAGTATAGGTCACTAATATTATAAACATGAAAATCTGCACTGAGGCTTATCACCAGTTTCTTGATCACCAGATCTTGTTCCATCAATTTCACCTGTATTTAACATCATTCCTTCCAGTTGTTATTTCAGGGCGTTTATACCGCTGCCTGAATGAGTTCATGTTGCAGCCTCTTGGCATTCTCTTCTCTAGAAGGAACAATCATGTCTCTTCTCACCTATTCTGGAATCTAAACAGCAGAGCTGATGGGGGCATATTTAGGTTTTATCTTTGTACCTTGGAATTGGTGTTATAAAATATCTTTTACTTTTCCGTGTATAAATCTGTGATAGTCTTCATTGTATTTTATTTTTCCAGAGTGGTGGTGACTGAGAAGGGGCAGGGAGAGTCAACCAGACTCCCTTTGCTTTCATTAGTTTTGCTGTCAAATAAGTAGTGTTCCCTTTCCCTGCCCTGTCCATTCTCCAACAGGATGTTGTGCTTATATTTGCTTGCAGCGTAATATTTATGCCTAGAACTTGAGCTAGTAATTCAGAAACTTTATTAACAGCTCTCTTGTGCTCACCATAGAAAATTCACTTAATTTTCTGACTCTAATTTTCCTCTTTAAGTTTGGATGAATCAGCTCTGATCCTAGGTATAAGGATACTTGAAAAATGTTAAAATATTATGCATACTTTTCAGTTTACGTCTTCCTTTATTATTTAATTTTTAAAACAGGTAAATAGATAAATAATTTCTAAAAATAAATTTGAAAATAATACTGAGATAGAGCCACTGATTTTGTCACTTACCTCTGTGAAGCTGTGGACAAAGTGGAATCAGAGGACATATACAAGAAAACAGCTAATCTTTAAAAATAGGAAGTAGAGATCAAGGAGTGGGTTGGTGATCAGCTGTCTCTGAGAAGCTTCTGATGGTTTCAGAAATAAAAGACTCCAAGTGCTCCTCCTTCACAATCTCTCTCCCTCCTTCAGCAACTGATGGAGTTTTTCCTCATCTGTCACTCCAAACGTTTAGTCTCTGATTCTAGTTAGGGAGAGAAATCCTTCAAACCCTTCTTATGTTGAGCATAGCTCCAGGTTAGCTTTGGAGGGTCCTACCCTGACTTCTCTGAGTTTCACTTTTTTACTCTTCCCTCTCTTCCTTTTTTCCTTCTTTTCTTCCTCCTTCCTTCCTTCCTTTTTAAAACAAGGGTAATGCAACTCGATTTTGACCTATAAGAATGAAAGTCTGGCTCGCTACCATTAATTAGACTCCAACTTTTCATTCTTAATCTGTTTTGCATGATCAAAGATACTGTCCCCCACCATCTTGGATATCAGATCAGGGAGAGAGCACTCACCATTGATGAGAAAGAGGCCTGGAATGATGCAATAGCTGGCTGTGTGGGTCAAAGAGGTAGGATGTATCTTTTGTCTTAGGAAAAACAGTAAGAAAGTTCAATGAGGAAGCGGATTTTAGAGAGAAGCTCCTCATGTCCTCTTCTCTCATTCCCCTTTTTAGAAGCATATCCCGCCTAGGGAGTCAGGGACTCCTGGAGACCATGGAATCCTTAGAAGCACCCCAATTTATTTTTCAGTCCATGAGCCTCCCGACTCTGAGAAAGTCACCCTTGGAAAGGGGGTTTTATTAGCATGAGTCTCTTCTCCTCAGGGGAACTATCCCTCCTAAAGCCACACACACAGAGGTGACCCACAGAAATGACTGGTGTCAAGGGTGCAGCAGCCACACTATTCCCTCAGGGTTGAAGAGCCCTACTGGAGCAGGCAGTTCCCTGCAGAGGGACCACATCTGCCTGTCAATGTAGGGAGCAGGCTGGTGGGGGTCAAGTTTTCTCTCCTGCTGTTTGAAATGTCAGCTCTGAGGCTATGGCTTTTAGAAGTACTTAAGATATATTCTTCAATCCATCACCTCTATACAATGTCCACCCTCACACAGGGTCCTGTATAATCAGTAATGACCTTTATTAATGGAAAGTGTGTCTAATGCTGACTACTTTTGCTGTTGTTGAAAACAAATATTCCCTTTCAGACTTTAGGAAAGGCCTTCCTCCATGGGAGTAAAGAGAGTCGGCTAAATCATGGAAAAAATTGCAGCAATTTGCCTGCGTTTACTAATGAGGGCTTGAGGAAATCTTTCTAGTACAGAGTCCTTGACAGGAGAGGAAGAGCCCCATGAAATATGAAGAACCATAATGACAGTGAATATGCTATTTTTTTTTTACTCTGAAGATAATACTTTTAATTCATTATCTAGAGTGCTGCTAAAGATCAACTATTTTTGAAATTGGAAAGTCCTCAAAAGCTTGTCTGATGCCTTATCTTCCTCCTCCATCCCCTTTTCTGTGTTTCTTCTTTTCTTATTGCACTCCAGGAATTGAACATATAGCAGAGAGAGCACTGAACTAGGCCAGGGTTTTAATCCTTGTTGTATGACTAATCTACTCTCTAACTTTGTACAAGTCATTTCTCTTTCATGAGCCTCACATTTTTCCTCTTTAAAGTGAGAATGAGTTGATTCTCATTATTTGTGGGGAGTATGTTCCTTCTTTAAAGCTGCCATGGCCACTGAAATGGTGAATACTGAATTCTCCCTCTTGCTCTAGGTAAAACTCAGGGACAGATTCCGTTGAGACACTCATCACACATTTGTCAACTGATCGAGATGTAACCTTGTTTTAAGTGTGTTTCTGGATAAAGACATGTTATTTAATATATTTTGTTCATTCAATAACATTGAACTCACAACCAATGCACTATAACTCACGACTGTGTTTATCTAACACATTCTCTGTAAAGCACGTCAGCCTTTTTGCACTTGGGAACATTAGACAGGACTTCAGCACTACACGTGTGACCATTTTAAATAGTGAAATCACCAAAAAAAAAAAAGAGAGAGACCAAATTGTGAGAAACGTGGCCACTAAACATGCCATGAAATGGACACTTGTTTACAGTATGACAGCTGAAACAAGAGAGCAGATCTTTGTTTTGTCCAAACTCAACTGGGAACACACTCATCATATGACTCAATTTTTTTTGCCATCTGCACATGCTCATGTCCACACATTACCAGGAAGGTGCTGCAAGTATTGATCATGGGGTTACAAATAAATTTCAGACTGCAGATGATTTCACAAATACTGAATCCACAAATAGTAAGGATTGACTCTCTTCTAATCTGTAATCCATGCATCTAATTGTTACTCTGAAAAGAAATTATCTTTGGGTGTTTAATTAAACAATGTGCAATGTATACAATGTACAATGAGATGAACTATAGGGAATTCAAATAAGCACAACACATAGTCTCTGCTTTGACTTAATAGATGGTACATATAGAAATACAAGCTGGACGTATCAGAGTGATGGAACTTGTAAGAGGGTGTTCTCTTTATAATGCAATGCAACAAATTCTTCCTCTGCATCACCCTTTCACAGTCTATACCTGAATAGAGAATCTATTCATTGAGTATACATAACCATTTTGTTTTTGCAGAACAAAATTAATAAGTAAAATTTATACAGAAAATATTCTTTTATTGCAAAATGAGTATTTAAAAAATCCTCCTCCTTGGGCCCGTCTGTGGCACAGCGGTTAAGTTCGCACGTTCTGCTTCTCAGCGGCCCCGGCTTCGCCGGTTCGGATCCCGGGTGCGGACATTGCACTGCTAATCAGGCCATGCTGTGGCAGGCGTCCCACGTATAAAGTAGAAGAAGATGGGCATGGATGTCAGCTCAGGGCCAGTCTTCCTCAGCAAAAAGAGGAGGATTGGCAGTAGTTAGCTCAGGGCTAATCTTCCTCAAAAATAAGTAAATAAATAATCCTCCTACTTTTAGCTATCTTCTAATTTTCAGCCATAGTCATCAGAACTTCCCCAGCAACTCTCAAACATGGAATATATAAAACATTCTGAAAAATAGGAATTAAAAGGGGAAAATCATATACAACAAGTTTCTATTCTCTTAATATTGGTGAGGTTACTGATAGTTTGATAAGCATAGTGTTGAAGACAGTGACTTGTATGGGACTCTGATGATAACAAAGATGATGTTGTCCATAATAAAGCTGATGATGAGGATATTCATTATTAAACCGCTGATAGAAATGGCAGTGGTGATCACAGTGGTGATAGTGATAGCAATAGATGATCAAGTTTGAATATTTGTGTTAGAAAGTAATTTAAGGAAAAGCTAATCCAATCCATCTCCACCTGAACTGGGACCTAGAACCTAGTTCTCCTGATTTCGGTTTAGTGTTCTTTCCAATAGATCAAGTAATGCTCTGTGACAGCCTTGGTGTTAACTGATTCACTTTGTAAATGTGGTGATGAAGTAGGGAGTGGTTTCTCCAAAAGTGCTTATTTATGGGCATTCTCCCTAATCCCCCAAATTCTCTACATCCAGAACCCTTTTTAATGAACTCTTACATCCTTATTTCTCAGACTATAAATGAAAAGGTTGAGAGTGGGATTTACCAGACTATACATGACAGGAATAACCAACTCCCCAGAGGAACGAGAAGTTGATGGGGATTTCAGGTAGGTGGCAAGGACTGTGATGAGGAAGAGGATAACCAGGCAGAGGTGGGAGCTGCATGTGGCCAGAGCTTTCTTTTTACCCTGTGCTGATGGAATCCTAGCCACAGCATAGAAAATATTGGCATAAGAGCTTATGATGCAGAGGGGAGTGCTGATTCTTAAATGTTCCATCAGAACCATTATCAGGTCCTTACTGAGGTGAGTATCAGAGCAGGAAAGCTCTAAGAGTGGGCCAAAATCACAGAAAAAGTGAAGAATCTCTTTATTAGTATAGAAGGATAGTCAGGTTAGCAATAGGGTTTGGATCAAAGAGTCAGAGTGGGCCACTCCCTATGACCCACCCACCAGTAGCCCACATCTTCAAGGAGACATTGGCAGTGGATAGTGCAGAGGATGGCAGATGGCAGTGTGGCAGTCGATAGCCATGGCAGTCAAAAGCAGATTGTCCATATTAGCAAAAACAGCAAAGAAATATACTTGGGTTAGACATCCGGAGAAAGAGATAGATCCCTTCTGGCCCACAAATCCTCCAGCATTTTGGAGGCTGTGGTGGAAGTAAAGCAGAGATCCACCAGGGAGAGCCGGCTGAGGAAGAAGTACATGGGAATGTGGAGGCAGATGTCAGCACAAATAGCTAGGAGAAGTAGCAAGTTCCCTAGGAGGCTCAGCAAGCAGAGGGCCAGGAAGACACCAAAGAGGAACTGCTGTTTCTCTTGATCACTGGACAGCCCTGAGAGGACAAAGTCAGGAGTCTTGCCACAGTTCATTCTGGGCCTTGTATTCTTCAAGAAAGGAAATCAGCACGAGGAAGATTCACTCGCTATCAAGAACTGAGGTGTATAGTAATTGGTTCCTGTCTCTTGGCATTGGGTTTCCCTCATACCAGTAGTGTGAGGAATGTATGAAAAACTAAAATAGCAATGGGAGTGACAAGAGTTGTATTTCATAAAGGATGGTCAAAATAAGGTGGCACAACGAGAGAAAGAAGGAAACAGAGACTTCTTGGAGTTCTTAAAGTGTAAGAGTTCTCTTAACTAAACTTTGTAAGTATTACAAGATGCTATAACTACTTGTTTGTGAATCTGTTTTCATTACAAAACCATGAGTCTTCAAAAGTAGAGGCTTCATTTCAGTACCTAGCTCAGTGCTTGGCACATAGTAGGAACTCACTAAATGTTTCTACCCATCTACACAGTCAGTACTCTAGTTCAAGATATTGTCAATAGACCAGAGTACTGATAGCCTCTTATATGGTTTCACGTGGGTCTTGCCCCATACAATGTGTCCTCTACACTGCAGCCAGGATGATCTTTTCAAAAAAGAAAATCAGATCATGTCACTTTCTTGTTTAAAAATTCGTTTCTGGAAAATCATTGCCCTTATGAAAAATACAAAAGTCCCTACCATATATTACAAAGTTCAGTGTGCTTTAACCTTGAGATATCTCACCAGCCTCATCTTTCACTATGGTTCACTCATTCTCTGCTCCCGAGGAACACTGGATGCACCATATTTCTTCTCTTCACTCTGAGTCAACTCTTGCTTATTCTTCTAATGTCAGACCTGTTGGTGACTTATTTTGGAAAGTCTTCCTTTGCCTCTTTTACTAAAGGAACACTTCCTTTTATACGCTATAATAGTGCCTTGGAAGATTACCATAATTGTAATATGGAGGATGCAACCATATTTATTTTGTTTAAATATTTGTTTAAGTTATTTAATTAATATTGGTAGCCCTCACAAGGCCATAAGGTACTTTATAGCAGAG
Organism: Equus quagga; assembly: GCF_021613505.1. Taxonomy (NCBI): domain Eukaryota; kingdom Metazoa; phylum Chordata; class Mammalia; order Perissodactyla; family Equidae; genus Equus; species Equus quagga. The sequence goes on from NC_060281.1 coordinate 35,643,238, forward strand.
ATTGAATCTAGGTTTCCTCTCCAGTGTATCTCCAGTCCTTGGCATACAAAAGACAGTATTTGTCAGAAAATGAATAAATTAATTAACAGAGAGAGAAGGAAGGAGAGGACAATATGTTGTCGTTCCCAAGTAGTCCTATTCCATTTCAACATTTCAAGAATAAAACTTCTTTTCTCCAAAATATTTTCCTAGTAACATGGATTGGAGACATTTATTCATCCATTTTCTTCTCTTGAATTTAGACTAAGGGCTGTAACTTTTATTTCCTACAAAATATCCCTCATTTCAGTCCATTTCTCACCTTTTTAATGGTTATCCTCTTTGGACTTTCTCTAATCAACTCACTGTTAGCTTATCTCATCAGCAGCTTGACTAGCTTGACTGACTCCACCCTTTACTTACTGTGATTCATATTGGAAGCATCTGTCAGAAATCATAGGACTTTCTGCTTTTGCCCTGACTCTCCTTTGTTTACATCCTTCTAACATCTTATCTCTTATTGCATAACGTATATACATCTGTGCCTGCTTATAAAGAACTTCTCCATCTGTATCCACTTACCTACAAAACAGCATTTCCCACTACTCACCAGCATTCAGTCTCCTCTATCCTTGGGTTGATCTCATAGTTCCACAAATGTGCTCATTTATGTCTTCACACACTTACTCCCATCAACTTTAACTCCTACTTCTCTTCTCTCCTGGTGTCTTTTCTTCTTCACCCAAATATTATCATGCCTTCAGAGTTCAGTAAAAATGTATCCTCTTTCCCACTGAGAAGCTGTCCTTGAACATTCTATTGCTTATCATTTTATATCTTCTGAAATATATAGTTTGAAACGTCTAGCCCTTAAAAGGATAGCATAGAAAGTTACTTTCTAAAAATTCTTGCATATAAACCTTATTTTCTCAATTATATGATAAATTCCTGAGTCTAGAGATCATGTTTTATTTCTAAAATTTCTTTTAGCACCAGCCAAAGAGCTGAGCACATGGTAGGTCCTAAGGATTATTGTTCAATAACTGCTCTCTAATAATGAGGGCGTCTATTTCACATGTGCGAGAGGGCAAGAAAATGCCTTTGTATCAACTACCATGAAGAGATTAGCTGTGTTATGCTCATCAGAAATAATTGGTTATGTCTGAATAAAAGATTCATTTGACTCTGCTAGTACAGGTGTGTAAAGCAGATAATCTTCAACATCTTTTTTAGCTTGTGGCATCTATAATCACAGTCTTATGATAGATCTTGTGATAGGCACCATTAAATTTTCTTTTTCCCCTTATACACATATTACTTCTTTGTTTCTAGTAACCTTTAAATGTTCCAATGTTAATTAACTTAGGATAAAGAAACATTACCTTTTCCCTCTTTATGCAAAGCATTTTTGAATACTTGAGAACACAGATTCTCAGTTAATCATGCTTGAGAGGCATCTAGTGAGCCAGTCAAGTTCCAGATTTCTGAGATCCACTGCAGAGATTCTGATTTAATAGGTCTGAGAATGAGAATTTGTCTTTTAACATTCTCTGACATCAGATGATGTGAATTCCCTTAGTCTGTTGAGTAGAATTCGAAATATGAGGTGAAATGTATTCTCTTATTACCTCTATTACTCTCTCTTTCCTTTTCCCTCTATTCCCATTTCCCTATCCTTTTTATTGGGAACTGGAAGATTCACCATGCTGAAAGATTAAGCCTTTCCCTACTCCTTTATCTCTTCAAAACAATACTCCTTCAGCTCAGACAGGGCCATCCTTCTCATATTTTCAAATCTTCTCTCAGATTGTGCCTTGTTGATTGTGATTGAATACTCTCACTGCTATTAGGTCCACCTCCAGGTTATTCATCTGGAAAATATATGGTTCACATTAGATCTCAGGACAGATGTGGTTCAATACTGAAATAATCTAAGTGTTATTTCAATATCTTTGAATTATGAGGTCCTTTGTCTCCATCTTTAAAATTTCAGCCTCAGATGGACAGCTCCTGATACACAAGTGAGTCTGCAGAGCCTTCTACAACTACTGTCCCGCTTCTCTGCTTTTAAGGAAAATTCTTCAAAACCTCCTTATCTCCACTACTCATTGTCCACTACTCTCTAAACTCATTGTTTTGCCTTGCATTCTCTCTAGGACCCACTTAAACCAAGAGGGAAATCCAGAGGGATTTTTCCACTGAGAAAATTTTCTATAGATGTTTTTGAGGAATAAAATCAGCAATTAAACAGAAGTCTAATATTAATATTGACTTGGAAGTAAAATTATAAAGATTACTTAAAACTCATAACCTTTCTCTAGGCACTGCCCTGTCTTCTAAAGTCAGAATAGTTTGAAGAGGTTAACATGCAGCCATAACATTTCCTGGTTGTAGATAAGACCATTCTTATTAATATACACATCTTGTGTAGCCCTCTTTTAGATAAACACAAAATATTTAAGCTGCCCCTCTGTGATCTACCCTTAGGTATTTGAGAGGTCTATCAAGCTTAATTTATCCAAATGAGAATTTTTATTCCAAGCCCTTTCCTTCTCCTTGTTTCTCATTCAATAGCCACCATTTTAATAAAGGGTTCTATGCTGCATCCTTTTGTTTGTTTGTTTCTGAGGAAGATTTGCCCTGAGTTAACATACCTTGGCAATCCTCCTCTGTTTTTGCTTGAGGAAAATTAGCCCTGAGCTAACATCTGTGCCAATCTTCCTCTATTTTTTTGTATGTGGAATGCCTCCACAGCATGGCTAATGAGTGGCATAGGTCCACAGCTGGGCTCTGAACACACAAACCTGGAGGACCAAATTGGAGCATGCAGAACATTAACTATTCAGCCACATGGTCAGTCCCTTATGGTGCCTACTTTTGATGAAGTTAGATAAGGATCACATCTCAAAGCAGAAAGGTTTGAGAGACATCCAGAGTCTTGGGCTGAGCTTATTGGCAAGGTTCATCTCCTACATGAGGCGAATTTGTCAAGACTAGGACAAGTGGCTCTTTAATCTAATGTGCAGCAAGCAAACAGAGAGTTAAGGAAAAAGAAAAAACAAAGGAATATGTTCAAAACAAAGAACAAGATAAATCTCAAGAAGCCAGCTCAAATTAAACAGAGATAAGTGGTTTACTTGAGAAATAATTTGAAATAACAGGCATAATGACACCCACTGAGGGGTTTTTTTTGGTTTGTGAACAAAGCAAGATTTTAAAAAAATAGCAGAGAGAAAATATAAAATAAGATAGAAAATATAAAAATTTCTAGAAATTATAGACCTGAAGAATACAAAATTGATATGAAAAATGCATTAAAGGAGCTCTAGAGCAGACTAGATAAAGTGGAAGAAAGAATCAGTGAAATCAAAGACAGATTAGTGGAAATCATCCAATCAGAGGATCAAAAAGAGAAAAGAATAAAAAAGAATGAAGATAACTTAAGGGAGTTGTGGGACACCATTAATTTGGCCAATATATGCATTATGGGGGTTCCAGAAGGAGAAAAGAAAGAAAAAGTGGCTGAAAGTTTATTCAAAAAAATAATGACTGAAAACTCCCTGACCTGGGAAAAGAAACAGACATTCAGATCCAGGAAGCCCATAATTTACCAAATAATAGGAATCCCAAGAGACCTACACCAAGACAATTATAACCAATTTGTCAAATTTAAAGACAGAGAATATTGAAAGCAGCAAGAGAAAAGCAACTTGTTACCCACAGGGGGACCAGCATAACTGTCAGTGACTATTTCAGCAAATACCTTACAGACCAGAAGGGAGTGGGATGATATACAGTCACAGGCCACATAGTGATGAGGATATGTTCTGAGAAATGTATCATTAGGCAATTTCATTGTTGTGTGAACATCGTAGGGTGTATGTACACAAACATAGATGACATAGTGTACTACATACATAGGCTATATGGTACTAATCTTATGTAACCACCATCACATATGTGGTCCATTGTTGACCGAAATGTTATTATGCATCACATGATTATACTCAATGCACTGAAAGAAAAAACTGCTAGCCAAGTATAATTTACTCAGCAAAGTTGTCTTTCACCTGAAGGACAGATAAAGACATTCTCTGACAAAAAAAAAAAATCAGAAGTTCATCACCACTGGATTGGCTTGATAACAAATGATAAAGGGAGCTCTTCAAGCTGAAATCAAAGGCACGTATTAGTAACCCAATAACATATGATATTATAAAACTCACTGAAAAATGTAAATATATTTTCAAATTCAAAATATTGTAAGATTGCAGTGGTGTTGTATAAATCATTAATAAATAAAGTATAGAGATTAAAAGAAAAAGTATTAAAAACAACTATAGCTAAAATAATTTGTTAACAGATAAACAATCTTCAATGACCTGTTTTTTGACAATGTATAGATCATTGACAGTAAATTAATAATAAAATATTGGACTTGAACTACACATTAGACCAAGTGAACCTAGTAGGCAGATATAGAACATTCCATCCAACAGAATCAGAATAGATATTCTTTTCAAGTGCACAAGGAACATTCTCAAAATAAATATCCAGGAAAAAAGTCTTAGCAAATTTAAGAAGATTGAAATCATATCAAATATCTTTTCCTACCAGAGTGGAATGAAACTGGAAATCAATAATAGGCAGAAAAGTATAAAATTCACAAATATGTGGAGATTAAACAACACACACCTCTAAAACCAATGGGTCAAAAAGAAATTAAAAGAGAAATAATAAAACATCTTGAGAAAAACAAAAATGAGAACACAACGTACCAAAACTTATGGGATACAACAAAGCAGTTCTAAGAGGAAGTTTAGAGTGCTAAATGCCTACGTTCCAAATAAAGAAATATCTCAAATAAACAATTTAACTTGACATCTTCAGGAACTAGAAAAAGAAGAGCAAACAAAGTCCAAAGTTAGGAGAAGGAAAGAAATAAAATGATCTTAGGAGAAATAAATGAAAGAGATTAGAAAGATAAAAAATCAGCAAAACTGAGTTGATTTTTTGAAAATATAAAGAAAATTGTCAAACCAACAACTAGACTAAAAAAAAAAGAGAGAGAAGACTCAAATAAATAAAATCAGAAATAAAAGAGATGTTCCAATTGATATCACAGAGATACAAAAGATTATAAGAGAATGCTCTGAAAAATTATACACCAACAAATTGGATAACCTCGAAGAGATGTATATATTCCTAGAAACATACAACCTATCAAGACTGTATCTTGAAGTAGAAAATATGAAAAGACTGATAACTAATAAGGAGATTGAATCTGTAGTAAAATGTCTCCCAAAAAACAAAAGTGCAGCATCAGAAGGCTCACTGGTGAATTCTACCAAACATTTAAAGAAGAATTAATGCAAATCCTTCTCAACTATTTAAAAAAATTGAATACAAGGGAGCACTTCCAAAATCATTTTATGAGACGAGCATTATAATGATCCCAAACCCAGAAAAGGACAAGAAAATTACTGTCAGATTTTTCTGATGAATATAGATCAAAATTTCCTCACCAAAGTACTAGCAAACCAAATTCAACATCGCGTTTAAAGAAACAGACATGATAACCAATTGATATTTATCTTTGATATGCAAGGAAGTCTCAATATATGTAATTCAATAAATGTGATGCACCACATTAACAGAATGAAGGATTAAATCATATGATCATTTCAATAGATGCAGAAAAATTCAACATCCTTTCATGGTAAAAACTCTCAACAAATTAGGTATGGACAGAATGTATCTCAACAAAATAAAGAGCATATGTGACAAGCTCACACCTAACATCAAACTCAATGGTGAAAAGCTAAAGCTTTTCCTGTATGATCAGGAATAAGGTAAGTGTGCCCACTCTTGCCACTTCTATTCTTCAGTGTCGCGTAAGTGCTACCAAAAGTAGTGAGAAAAGAACAAGAAATAGAATAAATCCATATTAGAAAAAAATAAGTAAAGTGTTCTTAACAGATGACATGATCTCGTATATAGAAAACCCTATAGATTCCACCAAAAAATGTTGCAACTAATGAAGAAATTTAGTAAAGTTGCAAGATACAAAATAAACATACCAAAATCAGTTGCATTTCTGTACATTTATAGAAAACTGTTTGAAAAGAAACTAAGAAGCCATCCCATTTAAAATAGTATCAAAAAGAATAAAATACTTAAAGTTTAACCAAGGAGGTAAAAAATCTGTGCATTGAAAATTATAAAATATTGATGAAAGAAATTGAAGACACACAAATGGAAAGATAACATGTTTATGGATTGGAAGAATTAATATTGTTAGCATGTTCACAGAACCCAAAATGAACTACAGATTCAATTCTTTCCCCATCAAAATCTCAGTAAAAAATTACTTTTTACAGAAAAAAAAGTCAACCATGAAATTCATGTGAAGTATAAAAGACACTGAATAGCGAAAACAATCTTGAGCTAGAAGAACAAAACTAGAGACATCACACTTCCTGATATTAAATTATATTCCAAAGGTATAGTAATCAAAACAGTATGTTACTAGCATAAAAACAGACACATAGACCAATGGAACAGAATAGAAATATAGAAATAAGAAAGCCGTGCATACGTAGTCAACTGATCTTTGATTAAGGCATTAAGAACACACAATGAGGAAAAGATATTCTCTTGTCTCTTCAATAAATGATGTCAGGAAAACTGGATATCCACATACAAAAGAATGAAATTGGACCTTTATCATACACCACACACAAAATCAACTCAAAATATATTAAAGACTTAAACATAAGACCTGAAGCTATGAATTGTAGAAGAAAACATTGGGGAAAAGTCCCTTAACATTGATCTTGGCAATGATCTTTTGGATTTGGCAACAAAAGCAAAAATAAGCAAGTGGGACTATATCAAACTAAAATATTTCTGCATAATAAAAGAAATGTCCAACAAAATGAAAAGGCAACCTACATAATGGGAGAAAATATTTTCAAAGCACATATCTGATAAGAAGTTAACACTCAAATATATGAGAAGCTCATACAACTTAATAGCAAAAAACAAATAATCCACTCAAAAAATGGGCAAAGGACTCATAAACAGACTTTTTCCAAAGAAGATATTCAAATGGCCAACAGGTACATGAAAAGGTGCTCAACGTCACTAATCATAATGGAAACACTAATTAAAACCATAATTAGATATCACTTCACATCTATTCGAGTAACTATTATAAAAGAGACAGGCGATAAGTGCTGCTGAGAACATGGACAACACTTGCACACTGTTGGTGGGAATGTAAATTGTTATATACGCTATGGAAGACAGTACGGAGCTTCCTCAATTAAAAATGGAAATTCCACTTCTGGGTTTATAGCTGAAGTAAATGAAATAAGTATCTCAAAGACATAGCTCCACCCCCATGTTCACTGCAACATTATTTACAAGAGCCTAGACAGAGAAACAACCTAAGTATCCATCAACAGATGAATGTATAAAAAAGTGACATATGTATATAGATTATTCAGCTATGACAAAGAAATGTGACATATACATACATACATACACACACAGAGGAATATTACTTGATCATAAAAAAGAATCTGTCCATTTGTGACAACATGGGTGAAACTTGAGGGTATTATGCTGAGTTAAATAAGTCAGACAGAAAAAGACAAATACTGTATTATGTCACATATATTTGGAATCTAAAAAAAATTCAAACTCATAGAAAGACTAGATTAGCTGTTGTCAGGAGGGTGGGGAAATGTAGAGTTGTTGGTCAAAGGGTACAAATTTCAGTTATAAGATGGATAAGGTCTGGGGATATAATGCACAGCCTGGTGACTATAGTTAGTAATGCTGTAGTTTATATTTGAAATTTGCTGAGAGCATGTCATAAGTGTTATCACACACAAGAAAATGTAACTATGTGTGGTGAGGAATATGTTACTTAACTTGATTGTTGTATTCATTTCACAATGTGTATATATATCAAAGCATTTTGTATACATTTTAAATACATTATAATTTTGGTCACCAATTATACCTTAATAAATCTGAGAAAAAAAATGGTATAGCAAGATTAAGTGGGACACTACTCCAAGTTCAGCTTGTTTGAACACAGATCCCTTCAAACTTCTTTCAGTTACTGGAGTTTGTAAAGAAAGAGAAGGGAGGGAGGGAAAGATAGACACAGAGAGAGAGACAGAGAAAATTGCTAAACTTCATGAGAGTGAACCAAAGCCAGATCAGCTAATTTTACGGTAGCAGTCTAGGACACTAAAATCATGAATTAACAGCTTCAACAGCCATCAGTCTCTTCCGAGAGGCCTCAACCAACTAAATTAAAGCCTTTAAACTCTAAAGATGATTGCTATTTTTGCAGGAAATCTGTCCATTGGGAAAAGGATTGTCTTAAACTAAAACATTTCTAAATAATCCTCCAATGTTTAGCCTTCATCTCCTCCTATATACTGCACCCACTCTGGGGACAAACAAGGGGTTTTTCAGATCCTCCCCCTGAATCACCTGGGTGAAACTTCCTTTATGATTGGAAATGAGGTTGTTACTGACTTAATTGCTACTGAAGCCACATTGTCTGTGCTCAAACCGTCAAACTCAAACAACCCCTTCCTCAGAGCGCTAAGAATATTCAAATGGTGGGAGCATGTAATAAACCCTTTATAGCTTATAAATACTTTCCAATTGGGCCCTCTCCAGGACAGCCATTCCTTCCTATTGGTCAATCCTGCTCCTGCCAACTTAGTAAGATGAGACATTTTAGAAAAGCATCATTTTGCTATCTCTTTTTCTCAAAAGGAGGAAATAATTCTTGAAATTGACTCAGCTCCTACCGCTTCACTAGACAACGTGAAGGACTCCTAAGAACCCTTAAAAGTTTTTCATATTAAAACAGAGAATAACAACTCCAAAGCCTAGCCCTTTGGGAGAAAGTTCCCAAAAGCCTTTGGGTAAAATTCACAACAGATAAGAGGAGGATTTACTCAGCTCCCCTGTTGAAATTAAGATTGACCTTAACAAACTTCTCCCAAACATTAGGTAATATCCTTTAAATCCTGAAACTCTTGCAGGAATGAAATCAATCATAGAGGAGTACAGAGTTCAAGGCCTCATAGTCCCCTGTACCAGCCCTGAAAAAAGACCTCAAGGATGAGGGTGAAGGTTTGTAAAAGATCTTAGGACTGTTAATAATATTGTCATTCCTCAACACACTCTCATGGTTTACTGATGGTTCCTAGTTAAGAAATTATATGGAAAAATATTGCGCTGGGTATAGTATTACAACTCCTTTTGAAGTGATTGAAGTAGATCAAGTAGATCCACTGCTGACAGTCACTTCAGCTCAGCAAGTTGAACTCTGTGCCTTTACTAGAGCTTGTACTTTAGCAAAAGGAAAAACTACAAACATTTACACAGACAGTCATTATGCCTTAGGGCTTGTTCATGATTTCAGTGTGCTCTGGAAACAGAGAAGATTCCTAACCTCTGGAGGATTCCAAATTAAAAATGGATCTTTTTGAATTACTATAATTGATTCAACTTCCATCTTCCTGAGCCATCACTAATGTGTCTGGACATTCAAAGTTAATTTCAGATGGAGGTAAAAGAAATAATTTGGCTGATCAGGCCACCAGAAAAGCTGCCTTATGAGCCACCACACCTGAAGTGATTATAGCAAATTTTAGCTAAATTCCATAAGAGGATCTAATGAGAATGATCAAAGATGCACAATCTCAGGCACTGCCTAAAGAATGGTTTTATTGGACACATAACAATTGTATTTTTAGCCTGTTAACTAATTTATGGTTTGGCCCAAACAAAAAGTCTATTTTTCTAGAGTCCATGAAAAGAGGTCTGATGGAAATAACCCATCTGATGACCAACTGGGCAGCAGATGAACTTATGGGTTACATGAAACAATACATGGGGAAATATTTCTAAAGCTACTAAGGAGGCACAATTAACTTGTTCTGTATGTCCCAAACACAACCCAGGGAAGACTATCCAGATAGCCCCCAGACATTTGGACTTGCCTAAAGGGACTTTCAAGGTAAGGCAAATCGATTTTATCCATTTGCCTCCTTCCTAAGGCTATAAATTTGTCTTCTTGTGGTTTTCATCTTTTCTCATTAGGTTGAGGAATTTCCTTGCCAACAAGCCAGCACTTCAGCGGTTATAAAAGTATTATTAGAAAAGATAATCCCCACATGGGATGTACCCTCAGAACTACATAGTGACCAAGAAACACATTTTACTAACTATGTTATAAAACAGGTACGTGAAATTCTGCCTATTCTACAGCATTTTTATTGTGTTTATCCCCCTCAATCCTCTGGACTGGTGGAAAGAACAAATGGAATTATTAAGATTTAATTGGCAAAATTTATAGAAGCCTTGAAGTTGGCTTGGCCTAAAGCACTTCCTCTAGTTCTTTTGAATCTAAGAGCTACTCTCTTTGGGAAATGCAACCTGTGTCCATTTAAAATAATTACTCGTTGCCCTATGCACTTGGCACTCTTTGTTCTTGATATTCAGTTAATTAAAGGAGACATATTTCAATGTTGCAAAGGAATAATAAGAGCCTTAGATAAAAAACACTCCTTGGTAGAACAATCTTTCCACAGTGTCCTCCTGGGAGATGAAGATGACAGACATCACAACCTAGAGCCAGGTGATTTTGTCTACGGGAAATGACATCTTCAAAAAGATTCTTTACAACCTAGATGGAAAGGACCATCCCAGGTATTCTTAATTAACCCTTTTGCTGCCAAACTTAAAGGTGTTATTTATTCAATTCATGTTTCTCATTTAAAGGAAGCACCAATACACAACTGGTCTTCTGAACTGACTGGACATTTATTCTTTTCAATTACCCTCTTTGAAGTACTCTTACTTAATTTCTTAAGTTTTTCTATGTGGGATTTCCATTTTTATTTGTCTCAAGATATATTTTGATTTCTATTTTAATTTTTTCTTTGACCCATTGGTTTTTTAGTAGCACACTGTTTGATCTCTGCATATTTATGAATTTCCAGTTTTTTTCTTGTAATCGACTTCTAGTTTTATATAATTTTGGTTGGAAAGGAAACTTGATATGATTTCCATCTTCCTGAGATATTATTATTAAGAAATTCTGTGGTCTCACATACGGTTTATCCTTAGAATGTTTTATATGAACTTCAGAAGTATGTGTATTCTGTTGCTTTTGGATAGAATGTTTGTTCCATCCAACATTCCATCCAGTATGTCTGTTAAGCCCATTGGGTCCATTGTGTCATTTAAAGCAAATGACTCCTTATTGATTTTGTGTCTGGATGATCTATCCATGGATGAAAGTAAGTATCAAGCCTCCCTAACATTCTTCTATTTCTATCTATTTCTGCATTTAGATCTGTTAATATTTGCTTCATATATTTAGGTGTTCCCATGTTGGGTGCATAAATACTTATGAATTACATATCTTGTTGTTGAATTGACCTCCAGATAAGAGACCCCAGATTGGAAAGCACTCAAACAGTCACTGGGGAAGAGCAAAGAACAAGTACAAATAGCACGGTTGCTATTAACGCAACTAGACTGAAGCCAGAAGGACGTCTAGCAACTGAAGTGCACAAAGGCAAAAGAAAAGTCTGATGCCACACAACACACACAATTGGAACATGAAATATGAAAAGCATGAGCCAAGGTAAACTGGAAATTGTAAAGCAAAAAATGGAATGTTTCAATATTGCAATTCTTGGTGTTAGTGAACGAAAATGCACTGGAAAGGGACACTGTCAGTCAGATAACTACAAAGTGTTCTACTCTGGAAATAACAAACTCAGAAGAAATGGAGTGTCTCTAATACTGAGGCAAGATGTAGCACAGGAGGTTAGAGGCAATAATGCAAGGTATGATGAATAATATCAATCAGACTTTTGAAAAAAACAACCAATATAAACATCATTCAAGTCTATGCTCCACTACAAATGTTGAAGAACAGGAAAATGAAAGTTTTTATGCAAATATCCAAGAAGAAATTGATCATACACTAAAACAAGACATGTTGATTATTACAGGTGACTGGAACACAAAAGTAGAAAATAAAATGGAATCAAACATCATTAAATAATTTGGATTAGGAGTCAGAAGTGAAGTAGGAGACTGCTCATGGATTTCTGCAAAGCCAACAATCTATTCGGGACAAATACATACTTCAAGCAACCAAACAGGTGATTGTATACATGGAAATCACCAGAAGGCCAATATAGAAATCAAATAGACTATGTAATTAAAAGCAGAAGGAGAAGCTGTATTCTCTCTACCAAAACAAGACCAGCAGCAGATTGTGGAACTAACCACAAACTAATATCAAATATCAGAGTAAAGCTGAAGAAGAGCACTAAAATATCATACTGCCAAATTAACAGAAAGAAAATTCCCAATGAAATTAACGTCCACATAAAAATCATATTTGCATTGTTCAACTTAATTGACCAAGAACCAGAAGAACTCTGGACAAAATCAGAACTATTCCTAAAGAAGAATGAGAAAAAACAAAGCCTGAAGTAAAAAAAGAAAAAAAAGAAAGGAAAAATTGAGGTGGATGAAAGAAGGAACACTAAAAATTATTAAGGACATGTAAGAAGCAAAAGTAAAAGGTGAAAAAAGGGGGATTAGAATCTTGAACCCAGTTTTTCAGCAACTATCAGATAGAGATAAAGAAAACTATTCTAACTTTGCTGATGCAAAGAGGTAGAAGAGAACAACCATAAAGGATGAATAAGAGGTCTCTCCCAGAAGATTCAAAAAATTTAAACCTAGATTAGGAATGCTGAACGACCAAAAGGGAAGCACATTATCTGATTAGAAGAAAACAAAAAAGAGGATGCAGTTAATATACTTAAGATCTACACAAAAGAGATAAAAGGATGGCAGATTCCTCTGAAGAAGATTCCTATGAAAGAAGCAGCTGTAATTCTAAGAACTGAAGTGAAAGCTGCCCTGAAGGTAGTGTGAAGAAATAAGTCACCAGGGGTAGATTGGATGTCAGTAGATTCATTTCAAGCCACAGAGACGGAATGTGTCAAAATCCTAACAAGAATATGCCAACAAATGGAAAATAAAACAATGGCCTACAGACTGGGAATGCTTGATATAAATCCCAATCCCCAAGAAAAGAGATGCTAAAGAGTTTAGTAACTATAGCACCATTGCTCTAATTTCCTATGTAAGTAAAGGAATGCTCAAGGTGCTGCAACAAAGGCTTTTGCCTTGTATGGAACAATAAACGCCTGGTATCCAAGCTGGATTTCAAAAAGGGATAAGGACATTAGATCTAATTGTGATTATTCATTGGCTGCTTGAATGCTTCAAAGAATTTCAGAAGAAGATTAATCTATGTTGTATAGACTCCAGTAAAACTTTTGACTGCATGGATCTTAAAAAGCTATGGTCTGCTGTAAAGGAAATGGGCATGTCTCAGCACTTGATTGTCTTGATGCATAACCTGTATTGTGGACCAGAAGACAGTGCTAGGAAAGAATATGGAGAGACAGAATTGTTTCCTATAGGCAAACATGTCAGACAAGGGTGCATTTTATCTCTCTCTCTATTTAATCTGTATGCAGAACATATATGAAAAACTGGTCTACAATCAGATGAAAGAGGACTGAAGATTGATGAAAGAAGTATCAACATTCTAAGATATGTAGATGACACCATCTTAGTAGCAGAAAACAGCAATGACTTAAAAGAACTTCTGACAAGTGAAAGAAGAAAGTGCAGGACTGCATTTGAACATCAAGGAGACAAAACTCATTACTATAGAAGAACTTCACAACTTCAACAGATACAAAGAAGACATTGAAATTATTAAAGATTTTGTTCATCTTGGTTCAGTTATCAATTTAGATGGATACTGCAGCCAAGAAATCAAGAGAAGACTGAGAGTTGGACGGGCAGCAATAAAAGAATTAGGAAAAATTATCAAGTGTACAGAAGTGTCATTAGAGACCAAGGCCAAGATTATCCATACCCTCAAATTCCCAATTACTATGCATAGGTGTGAAAACTAGGCAGTGAAGAAGACTGACAGGAAAAAAAAATTGATTCATTTGAAATATCATGTCAGAGAAGAGCTCTACGAATACCGTTGGCTGCTAGAAAGTCAAACAAGTGAGTTCTAGAGTAAATTAAGCCTGAACTATTGCTGGAGGCAAAAATAATAAAACAAAAATAATAAAACTACTTTGGCACATCACGAGAAGGAAAGATTCTTTGGATAAAACGACAATGTTGGGAAAAGTAGAAGGCAGCAGGAAAAGAGGAAGACCAAATATGAGATGGATTTACTCTATAAAGCAAGTCATAGGAATGAGTGCACAGGAGCTGAGTAAGGCTATTGAAAATAAGGTGGTATGGACATCACTCATTTATAGGGTTCCCAGGAGTCAGAGCTGACTTGACAGCATGTAACAAAAAGGAGTATAACTCCCTTAGCTTTCTTTTGCATCCATTTCCATGGAATATGTTTTTCCATCCCTTCAATTTCAGTCTATGTGTGTCCTTACATGTGAAGAGTCTCTTGTAGGTACATATAGATGGATCTTGTTTTTTTATCCATTTGGCTGTACTATATCTTTTGATTGGAGAATTTAGCTCATTTGCATTTAACATAATTATTGATATTTATATACTTATTGCCATTTTGTTAATTGTTTTCTGACTTTTTTGTAATTTCTTTTTTCCTGTCTTCTTCTCTTGCCACTTCTGCTGTGATTTGACGATTGTCTGTAGTGGTATGCTTAGAATTCTTTTTCTTTATCTTTTGTATATCTACTATACGTTTCTGTTTTGTGGCTACCATGAGGCTTACATAAAACATCTTAGAGTTATAGCAGTCTATTTCAAGTTAACAACTTAAGCTCAAATGCATTCTAAAGGTCTACATTTTTACTCTCTCCTCACCATGTTTTATGTTTTTGATGTTGCTATTTACATAATTTATCTTGTATATCCATCAACAAATTAATGTAAATATAGTTATTTTTACTACTTTGTCTTTTAACTTTCATACTAGATTTATAAGTGATTTACCCACCACCATTACAACATTAGATTATTCTGAATCTAACTATATATTTACCTTTACCAATGAGATTTATACATTCATATGTTTTCCTGTTACTAATTAGCACCCTTTCATTTCAACTTAGACAA
Organism: Equus quagga; assembly: GCF_021613505.1. Taxonomy (NCBI): domain Eukaryota; kingdom Metazoa; phylum Chordata; class Mammalia; order Perissodactyla; family Equidae; genus Equus; species Equus quagga. Next base: position 35,658,424 of record NC_060281.1, read on the forward strand.
GTCCCATTAACATTTTTTGTAAAGCCAGTCTAGTGGTACTGAGCTCCTTTAGCTTTAACTTATCTGGAAAACTATCCTTTCTTCATTTCTGAAAGACAAATTTGCAGGATAGCATATTCTTGGTTGACAGTTTTATTCTTTCAGCGCATTGAGTATATCTTGCCACTCCCTTCTGGCCTGAAACTTTTATGCTGAAAAATCTGCTGACAGTTTTATAGGGGTTCCATTGTAGATAACAAGGTGTTTTTCTCTGGCTGCTTTTAAGATTCTCTTCTTGTTTTTAATGTTTGATGTTTAAATTATAATTTGTCTTGGTGTGGACCTTTTGGATTCATATTATTTGGAAATTTATGGGCTTCCTTGATGTGGATGTCTATTTCTTTCCCCAGGTTAAGGAAGTTTTCTGCCATTTTTTTCTTCAAATAAGCTTTCTTCTCCTTTCTCTTTCTCTTTTCCTTCTACAGTCCTAATAATAGGACTATTGGTCCACTAGATGTTGTTTTATAAGTCCCTGAAGTTATCTTCACTGTCTCATTCTTTTCTTTCTTTTTGCTTCTCTGATTGAATGAAATCCATGGCCCTGTCTTTGAGATCACTGATTTTTTCTTCCACTTGATCTAGTCAGCTGTTGAAGCCCTCTATTCAATTTTTCATTTTAGTTTTAACATTCTTCATATCCGTGATTTCTATTTGTTACTTTCTTATATTTTCTACATCTTTGTTGAAATACTCACTTTGTTGAATTTTCATGTAATACATTGCTCTCGGGACTTTGATGAGCATCTCTGTGACCTCTATTTTGAAGTCTTTATCATATAAATCACTTATCTCTATTTCATTAAGATCTTTTTTCCTGAGATTTTCATGTTCTTTCATTTGGAACATAGTACTCTGTTTCTTCATTTTCCTTAACTCTCTGTATTTGTTTCTATGCATTAGATTAAACAGCCACCTCTGCCAGTCTTGAAGGAGTGGTTTCATGAGGATATGAACCTTGTTATTCAACCCTGCTCTAGCTGTTGGTTGTCTCACAAACCTTTGTGATTGGCCAAGCAGGCTTCTTTGTTCTTAGTGGCTCCCAGTATATGAGGGTGTGCCAAACATGTCAGTGTCTCAAAGAGGAGGATCTGAGTTAGTACATAGATGCAGGATGATTAGAAGCCAGATCCTCAAGCAGCAGCTTTTAATATATGCTTATATACCTCTTTCAGGGGAAGTCTGTGAGATGGGTGTTTCTGTCTGCTCCCTCTGCACTGAGATATGGGGTAATAACCACTTAAGAACTGTTTCTTTCTTTGAGACTGTCCTGGTAAACATGTGAACACAAACCATGCTGGTCACCAGAGCCAGGCTATCAAGGAATGTGTCCTCTGGGTAGCAGCAACAAAAGCCAGGTTACCAGAAGTATACACAAGCCTCTTTGTCAGAGACACTGGTGACCTGGGCCAGGGCAGAGGGAGAGCATGAAGATAGCACTCATTGGACTTCCTGGTCTCTACAGAAGATTGCAGTCTGCCCCTGGATGTGTGTTGAGTTAGAAGCCTGTCTCTCAGATGGTGGCTTTTAAGAGAAGCAAATAGGCCTCTTTCATGGAAAGACAGCATTTCTATGATGCCTCTGTGCTGTGTCATAGATTGATGGCAAGTTAAGAACTTCTCTGTTTGTTACATTCCTGTGGGACCTGCAGATGTAAGTCCTGTTGGCCACCAGAGCTAGGTGATCAAGGGGCAGCCCCTGGATGGTAGGGGATACTGGTGACCTGGAAGAACCAAAGGGAGAGCACATAGACAGCACCTGCCAAACCTCTCATTCTATGCAGAGTATTACATTTGACCCCTAGATGTGTGTTAAATCAGAAGTCTGCTCCTCAGGCCAAGCTTTTATGATAAACAAATAGGCCTCTTTCATGGAAAGACTAGGCGTGTTTCAGTCTGCTGCCACTGTGCTGTGTCCTGGGAGATTAGCCACGGTAAGTCCCTGTGAGACGTTTAAGAACTGTCTCTTAGCTCTCTATAACCTTGTGGGTCTCAAGGACACAAACCCTGTTGGCTCCAAGGCCAGGTGTTTGGTGGCCTGTTCCTCAGGTGGAAGTCTTTAAAATTGGGGTGCCTGTTGTGGGGTCCAAACCCTTTGCTTCTGAGTGAAAGACTGGGATTTGTGAGTTTTCTCCTCATGGGTTGTGTGTTGCCATGCCAGCAGTGGAGTTTTTAGCAAAATTGTGTCTCAGCCTTTCCTACCCATTTCGATGTGGATTTTTTTCTCATTCACCTAGTGTGTAGGAGTCATTCAGCTAATTTCTGGTATTCTTTTAGAAGGATTTGTTCCCCTTGTAGCTGTAGATTTGGTTTGTCCATGGGAAGAGGTGAGTTCAGGAGATTCTTATGTTGCCATCTTGAACTATAACTTTCCTTGTTCTTTTTTGTTAATTTAGAATCAGCTTGCCAATACTTCTGAAAGAGAAATACTTTGAATTTATAAAAAGTGATCCTTTTACAACTGTCATTGTGCAGTAGAGCTGGATGAAATACTGGAAATATGTGATTGAGGTTTCTGTACTATGATTCTTAACATCTCAGGTTCTCTTCCTGCTCCTTGCAAAATTGTTAGTAGTTAGGCTGATACTCATGCTGGGCTGAGCACCGGTGCCTGCAGAGGGAAGCTGCTGCTTCCTCTCACAACTACTAACACTCTTTTAAGTTGTTTTTCAGAGGAGACCACTATTGAGGAACTGGTTTAAACCAGCCTGAGCTGCCCAGCTCCCCTTCTGGGTGACTGAATGTGAACTCTGCTCATTGTAATCTCATTATAATGCTAAAATCTCCACCAAGAGGTGTTCCTGTCCACCTTCCTTTGAACACCTGTCTTAGGTAATATGCTTTAAAAGAATACAGCAGTTAGACAATAAACCCCAGTTTCCTGTCTTTTCTTTAACTGAATATTCATGAAGAGTGCCTTAATTTAAAATAAAATGATCCCTCATGCCCACTGCTTTGGGGTCATTCTTGGTGTTCTCCTTACTTGCTGCAAATAATAAACCTTGTCTCACTCTTCCATTTCCCTGATGTGCTTATTGTTTCCTCACTCACCAAGGGGTGAACCCATTGCATTTGGTTATGGAAGGACTACTTCTTATTCAAAATTCTTATTTGCCATGGTTGTGTGTTTATATGCATATGTAATCACTTATATAGAGTTTATTCACTTACAAATACTATCTTATTTAAACCTCATATCAATTAAATAAGATTGCTTCCATTATTGTCTTCAATTTACAAAAGAGAAAACTGGGGCACAGAAAGGTTAAGTAATTTGACCAAGGTCACACTGCTAGGAGAGCCAGGATGCTAACTCCAGGAGTTCTTGCTCCAGAGTCTGTGATCTTCAGTGTATGCATCCATACACTAATCACTATTGAGAATGTTTGTGGCTCAGGCAGATTTTAAGAGAAATCTCTGTCAGTATCTCTTCCACTCATAGCCAGGACCTATTTTGAATCCAATGAGATAATCTATCTTTCATTTTGGTGGCTAAAAAACTCTTATCTATTTTGTTGTTGTTGTTTTCTTTCTCTCTCTTTGACGTTTCTCAGGTTAAATCATGTAACTTCTCTGTGCCTGAATGACTCAGTTTAAATTTTATGATGTTTCAGTTTCTTAATATATTTCTCTAAACAATGGCACACTTTGTATCCACTAGCTGAGTCTCCAAGGATAGGAGCTATGTCTTTTTGGTTTTTTTTTTTAAGTATTCTTTTCTTTAAGTATATTCTTTTCCTTAGTCTTTTAGTGAACAACACTGTCTGGGTATAACAATTTTTTCTTGTGAAATGTAGCAAAATATTTTCACAAGTACACCAAACAAATGAAAAGAATTATTTATTGAAAGAGAAAAAATTGAGAGGATAAGGCCTTTGAGATGAGATCCCAAGACATCTATGCCTTGGGCATCTCTAGGGAGACTCAAAGGGGATTCAGCTTGTTTATTTTGTGGTCAGAATGGGAATAAAGGCCAAGTCTTCTGTGCTTTATTCTTACACTTAGATTTAAGATCTTTGTCATATAAGATTTTGAGTAGGCAAAAACCTTTTTGTTAGTTTTATTCAGAGAGACAATCAATACATTACAGTCCCGATTCTTGCATTTCCTTATGCACTAAAATTATATACTTATTCTAAGGGGGATACACATAGGAGTAAAGAGGAGGGTGAGTTGACACAGGCATAGGTAGAAAAAAAGAGCTTAGATTAAAAGATGATTTTTTTTTTGATGGAAAGAAATTGACGCCATTAATAGCGTGAGAGTAACTGAGAAATCTCTTTGAATTTAAGTTGTCAAAATTACCGGGTGGAATGAGTGCACTCATGGCACATGACCTTTGAATTTCTTGATCTGTGTAATCATTTAATTTTTGTTTGAAGTAGGTGTAATTGCAAATATGCCTTCATTCATGTGTGCTTGAGTTGTTTTGTGTAATGACTAAGTACAGTATATAGAGATCTGCCTTGTTTACCATTTTTCCTGTACTGAAAATTATTTAACTAGTCCCATATGGTCATTTAGTTGGGTTGCAATCTTTTGTATCACAACAATTAAATGAATATCATGGTAAATGTGTAATTTTTGACGTCTGCAAACACATCTGGAGAACAGTCTAGGAAGTGGAATTGCTAGTTTAGAGTCTGTGAGCATTTTCAGTTTTGATAGTTATTGCCAAATTATCTCTTAGAGATTAAATCAGTTGACATCCCCAACTGTGTGTGTTTTATCACCCTCAAGCATATATGTCTTATCAAATATTTTGATCTTTGTCAAAATACCATATCATTGTATTTTAATTTGAATTTGTTTCGTATATTCGTATATTCTTTCCATATCAAAAAGAATTCTGTTATACCTTCAATTGCTTCAATTAGGAATGTTGCGATGCAGTTTTTCTTTGTTTCATTACAAACATTTATTCAGTGAGATTTCTTTTGTTGAGAAATCATGATTTTCTATTTTCTTTTTACTGCACTTTCACTTAGATGTAAAAGTTTTCCTATTTATTGTTTATGTATGAACAAGTTGGCTTTTGGAGGATGAGTTATTAACAAGAGGTTTGTATGGGAAAAGGAAATAGGATACTGTAGGGGAGGAGGATATTTCCTCTCCCCAAATGTGGGTTCGTCTGGCTGGAGAACGAATTAAATTCACATGAGACAGAATAGCAAGAGAAAATTAAACAAAGCTTTATGAGGAACCATGGCCCGGGGCCTTTCTTCCCGAAGGAAGAAAGGGCACCAAAGAAGTGGGGTGCACATAGTGGTTATATGCCCCCAAACGGGGTGTTTCACATGTGATTGAAATGTCCCTTTTACAACAGTCACAAGATTGCCCCGTCAGCACAGGGCTTGATGGACACAGCAGGTAGTGGTCGGCTATCTCGGTGGGTGTAGCAGGAGGCAAGTCTATGTCTGGAGCTGGGCGGTCACAGGTGAGCGCAGCAATCAGTTCCTAGCCTAAGGAAAGATGCTTAATCCTTAAGAAATGCCAGCGTTGGGAGGGGGAGGGAAGTTAGTTATAGGAGGTTACCAGACTAGTACAATAAAATGCAGATTTTAAGTCCTTGCCTTTGGTATTGATTAAGAGTTTTTAGAGAGAAGGTCATCTCCTTTCTTCTTCCTGGTACAGAGAGAGAGGCAGCTTTTACAGATAGAGATTTACCTTACAAATGTAAATGTGTCCTAAGGAAGGGCAAGTTCCATTCCTCAGAGCCTCCTTCCCTGTCCCAGTTTATCAAAAGCAATCAACCTCAAATAATCCTGATGCCAAAGAGACATATCTTGGGGTGGCCAATTCCAGGTCCCCACAATACTTTTCCCAGATTCTTGACTCATTGGTCCCCTCTTCTGTTGCTACACCTTTAAAACCTTAAAGTAACATGACTTTCTTTTCACTTCATGATTGCCTGCACATTGAGTTGCTCTTCTCTGATATTCTCAATAAATTCACTCTCAATGTGAGGCATTCACTTTCTGGGACTGGTTATTTTCTGCTGTTTTCAACATTATCTTGCTGTTAAGATTTTTAGTATTTTGGGTTTTTCTATCCTGCACGAACAGCCCTGCTGCTATGGTATCCCCTTGTGACTGCTGACACCAATTCTGCTGATTTATTTTCCCGCAGCCTACACATTATTGAAGTTTGTGGATTTTTAAAACTATCTTCTACTTTCATGAAGATTTAGATTATGGGGTTTTATTCTTTCTTTCTTTCTTTTTTTTAAATAAAGTGAGAAGATTAGGTCTGTTGCTGTACTTATAGCAGTAGCCAGCAATAAGAAATGTACCTATTACCTCCATTTAAAAATGTTTCAACTTTTCGGGCCGGCCCCATGGCCGAGTGGTTAAGTTCGCGCGCTCCGCTGCAGGCGGCCCAGTGTTTTGTTGGTTCGAATCCTGGGCGCGGACATGGCACTGCTCATCAAGCCACGCTGAGGCGGCGTCCCACATGCCACAACTAGGAGGACCCACAACGAAGAATATACAACTATGTACTGGGGGGCTTTGGGGAGAAAAAGGAAAAAAATAAAATCTTTAAAAAAAAAATGTTTCAACTTTTACAATTATAACTGACAGACTTTAAAAAAATATATTAATTTTAATGTTTTCAATGAGGGTAAAATTAAATCCTTCCCTCTCACTTTTTAATATGTGTTCACTGAATATTTGTCTTGATTCTGTATGAATGGCTTTTAGATTTAACTCAGCACTCTGAACATGCTTCTTAGTTCTACGTATCACATATGTCACAGTGTCTTAGTATTTATCACATATTATTGTTTTCCTTAATTATGTTGCAAATTAATTCAACTCTAACATTTCTAATTATTTTGTGCACCACAGATCCTCCTTACATACTTCTGGATGACAAGCTTGCTTCATTTAAGCCATAGAGTATACTGGAATAAGTTTACTAATTGTCACTATTATTATTCTTTTTCAGAGCAATGGAAAATATCACTACAATGAATGAGTTTCTTTTGCTGGAACTAACCTCCATTCAGGATCTGCAGCCGATAATCTTTATGACCTTCCTCATTCTATACATGATAGACCTGTTTGGAAATGGATCCATATTAGTGATTGTCATCTCAGAGCCAAGACTCCACTCCCCTATGTATTTTTTTCTGGGAAATCTTTCTTGTCTGGATATCTGCTATTCTTCAGTGACACTGCCCAAACTAATGTCTAACCTTATCTCCACTCATAAGGCCATTTCTTTCCTAGGCTGCATCACTCAGATACACTTCTTCCACTTTCTGGGCTGCACTGAGGCGATCTTGCTGGCCATGATGGGCTTTGATCGATTTGTGGCCATCTGCTACCCACTTCGCTACACTGTCATCATGAACCCCCAGGTGTGTATTCTCTTGGCAGCTGTGGCCTGGTTCACCAGCTTCATTTATGCACTGATGCATTCTGTTATGACTGCACACCTAAACTTTTGCCATTCCCAGAAACTCAACTACTTTTTCTGTGATGTGAAACCCCTCTTAGAATTGGCTTGTGGGGACATAGGGCTCAATCAGTGGCTCATTTATATTGTCACTTGCAGCTTAGCAATGGCAGCATGCTTTCTCACCCTCCTCTCCTACTTCTATATTATTGGCTTTCTTCTGTTCAAGAACCGGAGCTGCAAGGTACTCCACAAAGCTCTGTCCACTTGTGCCTCTCATTTCATGGTGGTATCTCTCTTTTATGGAACTGTGGCACTCACCTACATTACCCCTGCCTCTGCCACCTCTGTAATACAGGAACGGTTTGTGGCCATCATACACACCACTGTCACCCCAATGCTGAATCCACTGATATATACCCTTAGGAATAAGGAAGTGATGTTGGCTTTGAGGAGAGTCTTTGGGAAGAAACTGAAGCAGTTTGCCTAAAGAAAATCAGTGGCAACCTAGAAGAAATGGAAATCACGTGTTATTTTTATGACATTTATGTTCTTGTCTATAATAAATTGATTAATTTCCTAAATTTTATTGTCCTTTCAGAAATTTGTACCATTGTAAGTATGTTCTTCATGTATATGATTCCAGTTAGAATCCAATGATTCCAGTGAAATTCCTCTTCATTTAGTCATTCATTGAGTTAAAATATTTTTTCCAGCAAGCAGTGTTCACCTTACAAAGGATATTACAGTGGAAAAGATCCATGAGCGTATAGCATCACGACAGATCTTATTTCATTTAAAGGTGCAGACAATAAAAAGATAAGTAAATGCATGTCTCTATCAGAAGTAAAACACATGGAATATAAGGAAGAATCAGCAAATCAAGGTGGACACTCTTTTGTATGGTAGGGTCAATAAAAGCCTCCCTAGGAAACGACACTTGAGCAGAATTCTGAAGGAAATGGGGGAGTGAGTCAAGCAGGTATATGAGAATAAAGCATTTTATGGAGAACCAACAGCCAATGAAAGAGCAGTCGTATAGAGTTTGCTTCTTGAATGTGAGGAAAAGCAAGATGTTCATTGTGCTTGGAGCTCAGTGAATAAAGAAGAAAGTGGAAGGAGATGAGGGTAAGAACTGGTGGTAGTGATGTCATGGGCATCATGTTGGTCATTTGGAGATTATCACTCAATTACTCTGTGATAGCATGATATTGGGGCATTTGAGCAAAAAAACTGACTTGCAATAACTTCAGTGGTGAAAGAATCACAATGTTTACTACGTTGAGAATGGAGAGTAGGGAAAAGAGGGAATCAGTTAGGATTCCCTTATAATCCTTTGGATGAGAATTTATGGCAGGTGATAGTGGTGGAAGTAGGAGACATATTAGATTCTAGATGTATTTTGAACAGAAACTTGCAATACTTACTGATAGCTTAGGTATGAAGATGAGAGGCATCAAGGATGATTATCAATTTTTATTTCTCAATGTTAACTCTAAGACACATCTATAGTATGGATAAATCAGGCTATGAATATAGCAAGACTGTGATAAACGTTTTGATTTGCTTTTCTCATAATAGAAATTGTTTGACCTGTGTTTTTCTTCCTGTTGATTAACCCTCTTTATTCTCAGAACAATATTTTTTTTTTTTAAAGATTTTATTTTTTCCTTTTTTCTCCCCAAATCCCTCGGTACATAGTTGTATATTCTTCGTTGTGGGTCCTTCTAGTTGTGGCATGTGGGACGCTGCCTCAGCGTGGTTTGATGAGCAGTGCCATGTCCGCGCCCAGGATTTGAACCAACAAAACACTGGGCCGCCTGCAGCGGAGCCCGCGAACTTAACCACTCGGCCACGGGGCCAGCCCCTCAGAACAATATATTTTTAAAACCTAATCTTTCAATTAGTATGCTGGCTTTACTATCAAAGGCAACTTCATTTGTGACAATTTATCCTCTCTAGGCATGATTCAATTCCTTTTTTTCTGGTAATATGAGCAATAATAAATAAAACATAGCCTTCACCATTGGAGAGTTTATACTTAGAATTAAATAAGAATTAGATAAGAACATAAACAACAAGGAAGGCAGAATATGGCAGGTGAAGAAAATATTATAGAGGGTAATTGGAGGTAAAACCTAGGATGAATAGAAAGTATTTGTCTAATGTAGAAGCCATATTTTATTTGATACTTGATGTGATTATCACAAAGGTATAACAGTCTAAGTGTGCTGGCCCACAAGATAGTAGTGATTTGAAAATAATATTAATGTTAGGAGAAATAAAAAGTTATCAAAATTATCAAACATTTTCTTTTGATCTTTTTTCCTTTCAGTTTTATTTCAATATAATTGACATACAGCACTATATAAGTTTAAGGTATATAGCATAATGACTTTACTTACATATATTGTGAAATAAATGACACTATAAGTTTAGCTAACATCCTTCATCTCATATAGATACAAAAAGAAAAAGAAAAAAATGTATTTTTTTCTAGTGATAAGAACTTTTAGGATTTACTGTCGTAGCAACTTTCAAATATACCCTACCGCAGTGTTAACTATAGTCATCATGTTGTAGATTACATTTTCAGTACTTATTTATCTTAATATTGGAAGTTTGTACCTTTTTTCCACTTTTATCCAATTCCCCCATTCCCACCTCTTGCCCCTGGTAACCACAAATCTGATCTCTTCTTCTATGGATTTGATTTTTTAAATTTTAGATTCCACATATATGTGAGATCATACAGTATTTGTCTTTTTATGTCTGATTTATTTCACTTAATGTAATGCCCTCTAGGTCCATCCATGTTGTTACAAATGGCAGGATTATCTTCTTTTTACAGCTCAATAGTATTCCATAATACACATATATATGTGTATATATATATATATATACACACACACACCACATTTTATTTATCAATTTATCTGTTGATGGACACCTAGGTTGTTCTATGTCTTGCCTATTGTAAATAACCAATAACCAATACTATGAGCATGGGGGTGCAGATATCTTTTTTGACATAATGATTTCATTTATTTTCAAATACATATGCAGAAGTGAAATTAATGAATAATATGGTAGTTCTGCTTTTACTCTTTTGAGAAACCTACATACAGTTTTTCATAGGGGCTCTACCAATTTACAATCCCACAAACTGTGCATAAGGGTTTACTTTGTTCCCTATCCTTGCCAGCATCTGTTATCTTGTCTTTTTGATGATAGCAATTCTAACAAGTGTGAACTGTTAGAGTCGTGGTTTTGATTTGCATTTCCCTAATTATTAGTGGTGTTAAACACATTTTTGTGTAGCTATTGGTGATTTATATATCTTCTTTGGAAAAATGCCCATTCAGGTCTGTTGCCCATTTTTTTATTAGATTTTTTGTTTTTATTGAGTTTTATGCCTTCTTTACATTTTGGATATTAACCCCTTATCAGATATATAATTTGAAAATATTTTCTCACATTCTGTAGGCTGTCTTTTCATTTTGCTGATCTTTTGTTTTGCTGTGCAGAATCTTTTAGTCTGATATAGCCCTGTTTGTATACTTTTTTATTTTGTTTCTTATGCTTTAGGTGTCATATCCAAAAAATCATTGCCAAGACATTTCAAGGAGAAATTTTCTTCTTGGAGTTTTATGGCTTACAGTCTTACATTTAGGTCTTTAATACATTATAAGTTAACTTTTGTGAGTGCTGTAATATAGCGATATAGTTTCATTCTTTTACATGTGAATATCCAATTTTCCCAGCACCATTTAATGAAAAGATTGTCTTTTTTCCATTTTGTATTCTTGGCTCCCTTGTCAAATATAGTCACTGTGGATACATGGGTTTATTACACGGCTCTTAATTCTGTTGCATTCATCTATGTATCTGTTTTTATGCCAGTACCGTGCTGTTTTGATTACTATAGCTTTGTAATATAGCTTGAAATCAGAAAGTGCCTACCACTTTGTTCTTCTTTCTCAGGATTGCTTTGGCTATTCAGGGTTTTTGTGGTTCCAATTTTAAGGTTGTTTTTCTACTGTAAAAAATGCTAATTGTATTTTGATAGAGATTGCATTTATCTATAGATGGCTTTGGGTAGTATGCACATTTTAATATTAATTCTTCCCATTCATGAACATGGATATCTTTCCATTTGTGTCTTCTTTGATTTCTTTCATCAAAGTTTTTTTTTATTTTTCAGTGTAGAGATCTTTCACCTCCTTGGTTAAATTTACTCTTAAATATTTTCTTTTTTTGATGCTATTGTACATGGGATTATTTTCTTTATTTCTTTTTCAGATAATTCATTATCATTATAGAAACACCGCTGATGTTTATATGTTAATTTTGTATCCTGCGGTTTTAGTGAATTTGTTGATTAGATGTAAAGGGTTTTTTTGTGGAAGCTTTAGGATTTTCCATATATAAAATCACGTCATCTGAAAATAGAGGTAATTTTGCTCTTTCCTTTCCAATCCTGTACCTTTTATTTCTTTTTCTTGCCTGATTGCTCTGCCTAGGACTTCCAGTACTATGTTGAATAGGGGTGGTAAAAGTGGACACCCTTCTCTTGTTCCTGATCTTATAGGAAAGCTTTCAACCTTTCACCAATAAGTATGATGTTGGCTACGTATTTCTCATATATAGCCTTTATTATGTTTAGGTATGTTCCTTCTATACCTAATTTGTCAAGAATTTTTATCATGAACAGGTGTTGAATTTTGTCAAATGACTTTTCTGCATCTATTGAGATGATTATATGATATTTATCCTTTATTTTTTAAATGTTGTGTATCACGTTGATTGATTTGTGTATGTCAAACCATCCTTGCATCCCAGGGATAAGTTCCACATAAACATGGTGTATGATCCTTTTAATGAGCTGCTGAATTTAGTTTCCTATATTTTGTTGAGAATTTTTGCATCTATATTCATCAGGGTTATGGGCCTGTAGTTTTCTTTTCTTGTTGTGTCTTTCTCTGGATTTGATATCAGATAATGCTGTAAAATGAGTTTGGAAATGTTCCCTCCTCTTTGATTTTTTGGAAGAGTTTGAGAAGGATTGGCATTAACTCTTCTTTAAATATTTGGTAAAATTCACCACTGAAGCTATCTGGTCCTGGGCTTTTCTTCATTGAGAAGTTTTTGATTACTGACTCAACTGCCTTACTATTAGTTGGTCTGTTCAAGTTTTTGATTTCTTCTTTGATCCATTGGTTGTTCAGGAGAGTGTTGTTTAATTTTCAAGTATTTGTGAGTCTTTCAGTTTTCCACCTATCATCAGTTTCTAGTTTCATATCCTTGTGGTCAGAGAAGACACTTCATATGATTTAAATCTTGAATTTGCGAAGACTTGTTTTGTGGCCTAACACATGGTCTATCCTAGAAAATTTTCCATGTGCACTTGAGAAGAATATGTACTCTACTGCCATCAGATAGAGTGTTCTGTTTATGTGTCTATTAGGTATATTTAGTCTACAGTATTTTCAAATCTATAGTCTCATATTGATTCTCTGTCTGGATGATCTAGCCATTGGTAGGAGTATGGTATTAAAGTCCCCCCAAATCATTGTATTGCAATTTATTTCTTCTTTTGATTATGTTAGATTTTGCTGTATATATTTAGGCGCTCCAATGTTGGATACACAAATATTTACAATTGTTATATCTTCTTGATCAATTGACCCCTGTGGTTTATAATAAAAAATATATATTTGGTCCCTATCCTTGTTTCTGGCACAGAGTTCCTAAAACCCTAGGAATTTCCTAAGTGATGAGAGTGATAAGGGTGACTTTTATTATATTAATGGGATGACTTTGGAAAGCACCTAAAGATGGAGACTGGTTGCCAGTGGAACCAACCATGTGATTAGAGGGTTGGAGCTCTTAGTCCCACCCCTAACCTCTGAGGAGGGGAGAGAGACTGGAGGTTGAATCAATCAGCAGTGACCAATGAGTTGATCAATCATGCCCATGTAATAAAGCCTCCATAAAAACCCCAAAGGAAAAGATTTGGAGAGATTTTGGGTTGGTAAACACATGGAGATTTAGGGATAGTGTTATACCTGGACAGGGCATTGAAGGACAAACCTTGCCCTATGTATATCTTCCCTCCAGCTGCTCTTGAATTACATCTTTTTCAAATTAACTAGTAATCTAATAAGTGAAATGTATCTCTGTGTTTTGTGAGCCACTCTAGCAAATTATTATAACTCAAGGAAGGGGTTGTGGGAATCTCTAAATTGTAGCCATCCAGTAAGAAGCACAATTGCTGACCTGGACTCGTGACTAGCATCTGAAGAAAGGGGATCAGTGTTGTGGAACTAAACCCTTAACCTTTGAGATCTGATGGTATCTCTGGGTAGTTACTGTCAGAATTGAGTCAAATTGTAGGGCATTCAGTTGATGTCAGGAATATTGCTTGTTTGATGTGTGAGGATAAACCCCCTGCCTCACACACACACATCAGAATTTGGTCTCAGAACACCCCAGATGAACCACTTTACCATTATATAATGACCATCTTTGTCTCTTTTTATCATTTTTCATTTAAAGTCTATTTCGTCTGATACAAATACAGCTATCCTATTTTTTAGGTACCATTTCCGTGAAATACCTTTTTTCATCCCTTAACTCTCACTTCATGTGTATCATTAAGGCTAAAGTGAGTATCTTGCAGGCAGCATATCCTTGGACCTGGTTTCTGTAGCCATTCAGCCATTCTATGTTTTTGATTGGATAATTTAATCCATTTATTTTTAAAATACTTATTGATAGGTATGGACTTACTATTTTAAATTGTTTTCTGGCTGTTTGTAGATCCATTTTTCTTTACTTCTCATCCTACTATGTTTTTTGTGTGTTTTGATAACCTTTGGTATCAGTATGCTTCAATTTCTTTATCCTGTTCTTTTGGGCAAACTGCTGGTTTTCCCCTTGTGGTTACCATGAGGTTTACATAAAATGTCTAAACATAGCATGGGATTTTAAACTGATAACAGCTTAACTTAAATATCATTACTAAGCTTTACACTTTTACTTCTACTCCTCCTCACATTTACTTCACTGATGTTACAGTTTACATATTTTTATATTGTGTATCCAATAACAGATTGTTGTAGTTATGTTTATTTTTACTATATTTGTTTTTTAACTTTTAGAGTTGTAAGTGAATTATGTACACCATTACCATATTACAGAATCTAATTTTGACTATATATTTTCCATTACCAGTGAGTTTTATGCTACCTTCTTTTGTTTTTATGATGTTAATTAGTGCCTTTTTACTTCCACTCAAAGAATTCCCTTTAGCATTTCTTATAAGACAGATCTAGTGGTGATGAACTCCCTCAGCTTTTGTTTGTTTGGGAAAGTCTTTATTTCTCCTTCATTTCTGAAGGACAGTCTTGACAGGTTAGAATTTTTGATTGACAGTATTTTTATTTCAATATTTTCAATGTATTATACCATTACTTTCAATTTTCAATTTCACTATACCAATACTTTCAATATATTATACCATTCTCTTCTGGCCTGAAAAGTATCTTTTGAGAAATTTTCAAATAGTCTTAGGGGGATATCCTTGTACATAACCTCTCTTTAGTCTGTTACTTTTAAAATTCTTTCTTTGTCTTTGGGTTTTGCCAATTTAATCATAACATGTCTCTGTGGGGAGACAAGTGATAGTAATGCTTAACCTGCCTTCTTACTGACAATTTTCTAGGCCAGAAGGGAGAGGGATGATATACTCAAAGTGCTAAAAGAAAAAAAAACTGCCAACCAAGAATACTATACCTAGAAAAGCTGTCCTAAACAAATGAAGGAGAGACAAACACATTCTCAGACAAGCAAAACCTAAGGGAGTTCATCACCACTATATCTGCCTTACAAGACATGCTAAAAGGGAGTTCTTTCAGTTGAAATGAATGGACACTAAGTAACAGAATGAAAACATATGAAAGTACAAAACTTGTTGGTAAAGGTAAATGTACAGACAAATTCAGAGTACTCTAATAATAATAATAATAGTAACAGCAATGCATAATTCATGTTTAACTCCAGTAGTATAAAAGTTTTTAAAAAAGTATTTAGAATAATTATAATGCCTTCTAAATGGATACACAATATGAAAAGATATAACTTGGGACACCAATAGCATAAAATGCATGGGGGGGTAGGGAAGTTGAAGTATAAAGTTTTTGTATTAAATTGAAGTTAAGTTCTTATCAGCTTAAAATAGACTGTTATAACTATGAGATGTTTTATGTAATCCTCCTCATGACCACAAAGAAAATCTATTGTAGACACCCAAAAGATGAAGAGAATGGAATCAAATTATGCCATTATGGAAAATTAACAAATCACAAAGGAGGAGAATCAAGAGAGGAAGAAAGGAACAAAATAATTATAAAACAGTCAGAAGCAATTAACAATGTGCCAATAAGAAGTCCATACCTATAAATAATTACTTTAAATGTAAATGGATTAAATTCCCTATAAAATTATTTAAATGTAAATGGATTAAATTATACAATCAAAAGACACCCGATGACTCAATGGATAAAAAAAGACAAGATCCAATTATACAAGAGACTCTATTTAACATTAAGGACACACATAAGCTGAAAGTGAAGGGATGGAAAAAAATTCATGCAAATAATAACCAAAAGAGTTCCAGCATGGTTATACTTAAAATAGAATTTTCGTCAAAATCAGTCACAAGAGAAAAAGATTACTATAAAAAGACAAAGAGTCAGTTCATGAAGAAGATATAACAGTTGTAAATATATAAGCTCCAACATTGAAGCATCTAAAAATATAAAGCAAATATTGACAGAATGGAAGGAAGAAATAGACATCAATACAATAATAGCAGAAGACTTCAATACCCCATGGTAGCTTGGGATACGTGGTGACATTGACAAGAATTTCTTATTTTCTTCTTATTTTGTTTTACCAGATCTTCCACTAGACATATTTGAGATCTAAATGCTCCCATCTTATTTTTCTGTGAACATGCTTGACAGAGCCCATGAACTCAGGTTTGAAGATGGAATGCATCTTGACCACAAGCACCAGCTTGATTGCACAGTTGTATTAGTGATGAAGATCCTCAGCTTTCTCATCTAAGGATATTTGCTCACAAATTTCACTTGTCTGGATCTTCTAAAATAATGCATTATAACAGAACTTTTTGTTGTGGTGGGAACAATCTAAACTTGAGCTGTACAAAATGCTAGTGGTAGTCACATGTGACTATTGAGCACTTCAAATGTGGCTAGTGTGATGCAGGAACTGAATTTTTAATTTTAATTAATTTAAAATGTGGCTAGTGGCTACAATCTTGGACAGCAAATCTCTAAAATATCAAAATAGTACAAACCTAAGAAATATTCACAATAAAACTGATATCAAGTTGTGGCTGTAGGTCCTAATAATTAAATTCATAATAGTAAGGCCATTCATTGCTCTATAATCTTTATATGTATTATTACATCCTGAAAAAATTCCAATGAAGAGTTAAATGATTGTTGACATGCTTTGGGACCAACAAGTGGTAGCAAGAACTCATGTTTTGAGGACTCCTGGCTTGACTTCAATGTGTATCTCTCCTCGTCTGCAAAAAACAGTGGGAATGAAGTAGAAGAAGTAGACACAAATGTCGGGCCTTATTGTCATCGTTGATTCTGAGCTTTGGGCTTCAGATATGTATACATGAGTCTAATTCCATACCTGTAGAACTGACTCATATTCATATCTATTCTAGTTCTGGATAAACAGCTGGAAAACAGTGTACTGGAGTTCTGACAATGCTTTTTCTTGTAGACTATGATTTACACTGATATTGAGTTATCTCATGATTGGTGAGGCCACTATTCATAAAGCTCTGTGCTGTTAGGAAGTCTTGATAATTGTTTCGGTCATAACAGCCTAGGTTGTATTTTCACATATCAAAAAAAAAATCGGTGGCTTAAAATAATGTAAGTTTATTTTTTGCTCATACTACATGTCCAAAATGGTTTGGTGAGATGCTCTGCTGTACATAATCTTTTAGACATATTGACAGACTGATATGGTCCAATTAGGAAAGCAGTCTGACAGACAAGGTTAACAGTACTGATATCACGTCAGGTTATGTCGGTAACTGAGAAGTGAGTGTTACAGCATCTTCTACTATGATTGTGAATTTTTAAATTTCTCCTTTATATCTACCAGTTTTTACTGGTAAATGGTGGAGCTAGGATTTGAAACCCAGAAATCCTGACTATAAATGTTGTGCTCTACCCTGTGACACTGCACCAAGTGAGACTCTGGAAAGTCTACAGAAGATTGCAAGAGTGAAATCACACAATTTTAAATTTCACCAGTTTAATCCAGATCATTTAATGACAGTGAAGAGGAAGATCTTGAGTTTGTTAAGTCAGAGGTCTCTCTGGGACAGGAGAGAAAGGAATCTGTTTAACTTTCAAGACCGTTGCAAGGCATAATCTCTCTGCAACCACAAACCACAGACCAATTGAGTTAAAGTCTTTCCTCTTGAGACAAGAACTAAGCTATGATGCCCTGAAAATGGACACCTATTTTGTGTGAAGAGCCACTGCCTTGTAGTTTCTGTGGAACTAAAGAAGGTACATTGGAAACTGCCTGTTTTGAGCCAGAATGTTACTATATGTCACACAGGTCTCATTAGAAAGGAAGTATGTAACTGTATATCATATGATTGTGTACTGCAAGTTAATTGGTTTCCAGAGGTCATAATATTAATTGCTTGCAGTGTTAAGACTGTTTACTCTGAAGAGATTAATCAGCCCACAGGTCACCCTAAACTCCTCCTCAAGACATTTTCCAGCAGTTACGGCTTTTCTAGAAATTCCCTGATGTTACCAACCAAAGTCTGACTAACAATTTAACCAAACTCTGCCTTTGCAAGGAATTATATAACAAACAGCTTTGGAAGAAATTTCCTGAATAAGGCCTCCCAGAGGGAGCAAGCTCGTTACTTACCCACAGCACACACATTCTGTAATTAAGGAGAGAGTGAGTTAGATGCTGTTAAAAAGGGAGAGGGATTGTGGAAACCCTCCTAGGTGTATATTATGCCTCTAGTCAGATCCTTGAAGCTCCACACCATGCTGATAATCATTATAATGCATGTTGACTTATTTATACATTGAGTTTGGTCTGCTCTGCCAGATAATTTTTGTGATGATGACAATGTCCTATTATAAAACAGCCTCCTATGTCCATTGCTCTAATTGAATTAAAGACTGAATTCTATCCAGTTAACACAACACTAGACAGATGTTTCTCAGCTTTTCCTTCTGATATTTATATTGTAACATTTATGATATGAAAATTTACAGTACTCATTCAATAAATCACTTCATGGTGTTTCAAAATTGCAGAGGACAATTTTCAAACATAATTATATAGTTTTCTTTCAAGTATTCTGGTCTATGTCTAGTGTCTGGTCTGGTTTATCCACAAATGATTTTCAATTACTTCGATTTAACTCTGAAAGCTATATACATGTTATAGAATTATGCACTCATAATTATACAAGTCAGTTAGATTGAGTTTTTGATGCTTTTAAGGACTCACGCTAATAATAATGTGTGTTTTTTCAGACACCAAGGAAACTACTTTTCCTAGTGTAATAGAAGGAAGGTAGTATCTAAGCTCTTTTGGGATTATAAATAACTAGTAGCGCTAAAGTTCTCATCCTTTCATTCGCCTAGGGGAAATATACATATTTTATATATATACATATTATATATTATACACATATAATATGTGTATAATATATTTTATACATATACATATATAATACACATATATATATTATATATGTACACAGATATATATATCTCTGGCTCCAGAGTCTGTGATCTTCAATGTATGCATCTATAAACTAATCATATTGAGAACGTTTGTGGCTCAGGCAGGTTTTATGTTGATATATATTTATAACATAATATTATAATGTTATATATATAATATTTAGTCACATATATAACATATATATTACACATATAATGTGACAAGTAATAAATATAGTATAATATTTAATATAATGTAAATACTGTTATATATAATATGTGTAATTCCTATGCATTTCAATACTTGTATTACAAATAAGTTTACTCTTTAACAATATAAAGTAACTGTTTGTTAGCTTTTCAACTCCAAATAAGAGGCTTCATATCTAATGTGTGAATCTGTCCCTTTTTTAGTTAAACATTGCTTCTTACATTTATTCTAGTTGAAATGCACATATATATAGAGAGAGAGAGAGAGAGAAACAGTTTATTCATTGTAAATGTTGCACAAAATTCTATTTTTTGTGTGAATAAAAACTTGTCTTTTCAAGACAGATAGTTGATTATTTTCGTTTCTTCCTGTTATGAGCACTGCAGCAATGATCCTCTTTCTGCCCCTTGTGTAAGCAACTGGGAGTTTCTTTAAAGCACGTTCTTAAGTGTAAGCACTAAATTTTAGGG
Source organism: Equus quagga (assembly GCF_021613505.1). Taxonomy (NCBI): domain Eukaryota; kingdom Metazoa; phylum Chordata; class Mammalia; order Perissodactyla; family Equidae; genus Equus; species Equus quagga. Next base: position 35,678,363 of record NC_060281.1, read on the forward strand.
TATGCACAGTTCTCATCGTACTACGTATTACCAAATTGCTCTTCAAAATGATCGAATCAACATAGACTCTGCCAAGAGTGAATGAATTCTTATTACTCACTTCCATAACTTAATTTTCGCTAAACTGATGGACTTTAAATCATATTTTAATGAGGTTTTAAAATGAATATTTCTGGTTTCAGGAAGTTAAGCATATATTCATTTGTTAGTCATTTGGTTTTCTTTCTCTGTAAATTGTCTCTGTTATTCTTTGTAAACTTTTCCATTTTGTTTGTTTCTTTTTTATTAATTTAGAGTAGACTTTATATATGTAGTTTCCTTTGGATTAGAAAGTATTTCTGAGCGCTACTAATGTTTTTATTGCTGTATGTACAACAAATGTCTTTTCCTGTTTTGTCTCATTTTACCTTTGTTAATGATATCCATTATATACACAAGTTTGTTTTCTTTAAATTTTAATAAGGTTCAAATGTGGTCATTTTTGATGCAATGATTTTGATTTTTTGTGTGCCATGAGGATATAATCTTATATATCCTCCAAGATATTTAAAATTTTTACTTATTACATTCACATCTCTTTTACATCTGTCATTTTTATGAGGAGAGGAGAGATGATGTGAAACGGTGATGTCTTTTTATCCTTTTTGGTTTTTAATCAAATAGCTTGAGTCAATTTTTCCAGCACAAGTTTTTCCCCTTCATAACCACTCTGGTATTGTAATGCTATGTCTCGAATACCACAATGTAAAAAGAAATATTTCTATTTCCATGCTACCTAATCTACTTTCTTGGTTTAATTGTCCATGCTCATGCTTTTAGTGTATAGTTTTACTCATAATAACTTTGACAAGAACAAAGAAAGGAAAGTCCTTTCTTCATCAATTACTATTAATTTTCATTAAATTGGTTTGATATTACATGGCTTCCTATTCTTTTTTGCTAATTTAGAATCAGCTAGTCAGTTTTCATGAAAGAAAAAATTGAGTTTTGATAAAAATTGATCCTTGAGCAAATGTCATAGTGCAGTACAGCTGGATAAAATTCTGGATAAATGATTGGAGTTTCTAGATTATGATTCTTGACTTCACAAGTTCTCTCTCTGCTCCTTACAAAATGACTTTATCCTTATTATTTAGAATTCTTATTGACCATGGATGTGCCCATGTGTGTGTCTCTGTGTGATCACTATTATAGAACTTGTTTACTTACAAATATTAGCTTATTTAATCTTCACCATCAATCACATGGATTGCTTCCATTATTATCCTCTGTTTACAGAAGTGAAAACCAAAGTCCAGAAAGTTTAAATAAAGGTCACGTATCTAGCAGAACCAAGATTAAAACCCTAGGAGGTGTGGCTCCAGTCTGTGATCTTCAACATGTGCATCTATGAACCAATCATAGTGAGAACATTTGTGGCTCAAGTAGGTTTTAAGAATCTCTGTCAATTCCTTCCATTCGTAGCCAGGATCTATTTTGAGCCCAAGAAAAATGTTTATAATAGAATAATAATTTTTGCAAAGATAATTTTGGAGCTATCTGCATACCTTCTTTTCCATATTGTTCTGCCAATTGAAAATTACTCTGTGAGAAGTAATCTTTTCTTTAATACCTTTAATAATAAATGTTGAGAATTCATTATTATGTCACTTAAAAATCCAGTTTAGGGGCCTACTTGGTGGTGTAGTGATTAAGTTCATGTGCTCCACTCAGTGGCCTGGGATTTGCTGGTTCAGATTCAGCGCACGGACCTACACACCACTCATCAAGCCATGCTGTAGAGGCATCCCACATACAAAACGGAGGAAGACTGGCACAGAAGTTAGCTCAGTAACAGTCTTCCTCAAGCAAAAAGAAGAAGATTGGCAACGATGTTGGCTCAGGGCCAATCTTCCTCACCAAAAAAATATATAAATAAATCCAGTTTGATAATCTTTGTCTTTTAATTGTAGATTTTTGTCCATTTATATTTATTGTAATTTTTATGCATTTGAATTTGTATCTACCAATACTAATTTTGTACTTTCAATTTATCCTGCCTTTTGACCTTTTTTTCTCCTTTCTTGCCTTCTTTTAGTTTGAGTCAGTATGTTTTATCATTTTGGTTGTTTTTTCTCTGCTAATTTGGAAGTTTTGCATTCTGTTTTTTTCTTTTATGTTTTTGCCCATGAAATTGTAACATGTACATTTATCAATCTAAGAACATTTGGACACTTTAATTCCATTCAAGTCATTCTGTTTTAAGTGATTATGTTACTTTTTAAATAGACTTATTCCTTTTTAACACCAGTAGACATTAATCATGTATTATACAAACAATGTTTATTTAGGTTTATCAGTTATTAACCATGGGTTTTGATTTTTATATCTTTTTGCATCCCAGAGTTTTCACCTGTTTTCTCTTGCCTTCTATTTGCAGTATATTCTTTAGGGTCCCTTTTAGTGAGGTATTGCTGATAGTAAGTCTTAAAATTTATTCTTTGAAAATGTCCTTATTTCATTCTCACTTGTGAAATATATGATTGCTTGGTATGCAGTCTATATGGATAGATATTAACTCTCACTGACTTCTGTTTTCTATTGTTCACATTATGTCAGCTATTACTCAAACTGCTGCTCCTTTGAAAGTAATCTGTCTTTCATTCTACTTTTGTTTTTCTGTTTGATGTTTCTCAAGTCAAACCATGTACCTTCTCTGTGTTCAGTGAGCTCAGTTTAAACTTCATCATCTTTTATTTTTTATTTTATTTTTTCCAGCTTTATTGAAGTATAATTGATAATTAAAATACATATATTTACAATATACAACTTTAAGATTTGATAGAAGTATGCATTGTAAAATGATCACCACAGTCAAGCTAATTAACACATATATCACTTCATATAGTTACTGTCTTTTTTTTGGTGAGAACACATAGGATCTACCCTCTTAGAAAACTTCTCTTTTAGTTTTAAATATCTTTCTCTAAGTAATGACACAGTTTGTATCCACTAGCTGTTAGGTATCCCAAGGGTAGGAACTGTGTCCTTTCTTTCTTTCATATTTCCTGTTCCGTTCTCATTTATTCAACAACCCAAGACTCTGCATGACTATTTTTGTTGTTGGTGGTGATGTTAAATGTAGAAAAATGTTCACAACGCATGCCAAAAATAAAAATAAATACCTCTGGAAAGAGAAAGGAATAATGAGGCTTTTGGGAAGACATCCCAAGACATCTATGCATGGGACACCACTAGCAAGAGTCAGAGGGGATTCAGCTTGTTTATTTTCCAGTCAGAATAGGAATGAAGGCCAAATATTCTGGGATTTATTCTAACACTTAGATATAAGACGTTTGTCTTATGAGATTCTGAGCAACCAAGACTCTTTTGTTAATTTTATTCAAAGAGATAATCAATACATTACAACCTTGATTCTTGGATTTCCTTATGCACCAAAAGTGTATATTTATTCCAAGGTGTGTACAGACAGGAGTAAAGAGTAAACTCAATTGACACAGATATTAGGTAGAACAAAAGAGATTAGATTAGAAGGAGGATTTGTTTTCTTTTGTATGGAAAGAAATTGAGATGACTAAAAAGGGTGAGTGAGAATAACTGGGAAATCTCTTTGAATTTAGATTGTGGAAATTATAAGATGGAATAACAAATGGGCTTATGGCACAAGTCATTAGCTAAAAAGCTTTGAATTTCTTGATCTGTTTAATCATTCCTTTTTTGTTTAATGTAGGTATAGTCGAATATGTGTGTATATAGTGTGTGTATGAATTTTTTTTGTTCAAGTAACTAAGTATGTAAAGAGCTGTTTTGTTTATTTTACCATTTTTTAAATGTTATTTCAACTGGTCAGTGCTTTGGGTTCTTCCTTCTTGTAAACATGGTCATGCTGCTCTGATGCACTCTTGTGACTGCTGACACGGATTCTACTCATTTGTCTTCCCTCTGCCTACACATTATTTGAAGTTTTTGGATTTTTAAAAAGGTTTTCTAGTTCCATCAAGGTTTAGATTCTGGGGAATTTCATTCTCCTTTTCTCCCCTTTGTTTTTTAATTTGTGTGTTTATTTGTTTGTTTTAGGACACGTTAGGAAATTTGGATCTAGGCTACTGCCATGTTCCTATCAGTACCCAGAATTAATGTGTACTTACGCCTTCCACTTAAAAAAGTGTTTTCAAATTTTATGGATGCATCTCTGACAGACTAAAATTAGATATACTAATTTTAATGCCATAGATGCAGCTAGAATTGAGTTCTGTTCTATTACTTTTATGTCTTCTTTGACTATCAGCTTTTATTATTTATTAGCTTCTTTTTAGGTTTAACTCAGCATTCTTAGTATCTTTACTAGTACTATGTATCACATATTCCACAATGGCTCAGAGGGCGTCATATATTTCTGTTTTCCTTATGTTGCAGATGAAGTCAGCTTTAGCATTCCTAGTCATTCTGTTCATTGAATCATCCTTATGTTCTTCCAGATGATAAACTTGCTTCACTTAACCAATACAGTGCACTGGAAAATATTTGCTAATTGTCATTGTTATCTTTCCTTCTTAAAGTAATGGAGAATTACACGACAGTGAATGAGTTTCTTTTGCTGGGTCTGATCTCCATTCAGGGACTTCAACCTGTAATATTCATGATTTTCTCCATTCTATACATAATAAACCTGTTGGGAAATGGGGCTATACTATTGATCATCATTTTAGAGCCAAGACTCCACTCCCCTATGTATTTTTTCCTGGGAAATCTTTCTTGTCTGGATATCTGCTATTCTTCAGTGACACTGCCCAAACTAATGTCAAACCTCCTCTCCACCCATAAAGCTATATCTTTCCTAGGATGCATCACTCAGATACACTTCTTCCACTTTCTGGGCTGCACTGAATCCATCTTGCTGGCCATGATGGGCTTTGACCGATTCGTGGCCATCTGCTACCCACTTCGTTACTCTGTCATCATGAACCCCCAGCTGTGTATTCTCTTGGCAGCTGTGACCTGGTTCACCAGTTTCTTTTATGCTCTGATGCATTCTGTCATGACTGCACGCCTGAACTTTTGCCACTCTCAAAAACTCAACTACTTCTTCTGTGATGTCAAGCCCCTTTTAGAATTGGCTTGTGGGGATATACGACTCAATCAGTGGCTCATCTATATTGTCACTGGCAGCTTAGCAATGGCAGCATGCTTTCTCACCCTCCTCTCCTACTGTTATATTATCAGCTTTCTTCTGTTCAAGAACCGGAACTGCAGTGTGCTCCACAAAGCTCTGTCCACTTGTGCCTCTCATTTCATGGTGGTATCTCTCTTTTATGGAACTGTGGGGCTCACCTACATAACCCCTACCTCTGCCACCTCTGTAAAACAGAGTCGGTTTGTGGCTGTCATACACACTACTGTCACTCCAGTAATGAATCCACTGATATATACCCTTAGGAATAAGGAAGTGATGTTGGCTCTGAAGAAAGTCTTTGGGAAGAAGCTGTTTGCCTAAAGAAAATAAGTGGCATCGTTAAAACAAATGAAAACTGCACTGATCTTTATGGTATTCATATTCTAATACATGATAAATTGATACATTTCTTGAATTTCTTTCCCGAAATTTGTACCATTGGTAACTATGTTCTTCACGTATATGATTACAATTACTCTTCCTTTAGTCATTCATTCATTCGAAGTATTTTTTGAGCAAGCAGTGTTCAACTTGCAGAGGATACAGCAGTGAAAAAGATCCGTGAGGTCATGGATCTTGTTTTAATTCAGGGGGCAGACAATAAAATATGAATAAATAAATGCAGGGCTTTGTCATAAGGTAATGCAAATTATGGAAGGTAAGGAAGAAACAGCACGCTATGCTGGGCACTTTTGTGTGTGTTTGATTTAACAAAGTCTTCTCCGAAAAAGTCACATTTGGACAGAAGGAAATGAGGGAGTGAGTCATGCAAGTATCTGAGGATATAATATTCTATATGGAAACAACATCAAGTGAAAGAGCATTGGGACAGAGTGTCTTTCTTGTGTGTGAGGAAACACAAGATGACCAATGTGCCTGGAACTCTGTGAGTAATGGAGAGAATGGCAAGAAATGGACATTATGTTTGCCATCTGAAATATTTCAGCATTTACTCTAGGTGACATAGCATGATATTGGGGCATTTGAGCAAAGAACTGACTTAAAATGATTTCTGTGGTGAGTCACAATAAAGGCTATGTTGAGAATAGAGAGTAAGGGAGCAAGGATGGAATCAGTTAGCATTTCCTTATAATCTTTTGAATGAGAATTGTTGGAAGCTTAGACCAGGATGACAGTAGTGAAGCTAAGAGAAGTAGTTAAATTCTGGAGGTGTATTGAACACAGAACTTCCAATATTTGCTGATACCTTGCTGTGTGACATGAAGGTGAGAAGCACCAAAGATGATTATCAGTTTTTATTTATCTATGTTATCGCCAAGAAATATTTATAGTATGTAAAACTTAGCCTGTGAACATAACAAGGGTGTGATATAGGTTTAAATTTGCTTTTCTCATAAAAGGGATGGTTTGAACTGAGTTTTCCTTCCTATTAACTAATTCTTTTTGTGCCCAGAACTCTGTATTTTTAAGACATAATCTTGAAATTAGTATATTGACTTTACTATCAAAGACAACTTCATTGGTGACAATTTATCTTCTCTGGTCATGAATCAATTCAATTTTTATGGTAATAAGAGAAATAACAAGTAAAACAGTGTTCACCATTGAAGAGTTTATACTTTAGGGAGAAGAATTAGATAGGAATGTAAACAATCAGCAAGTAAGGCAGAATATGGCAGGTGAAGAAGTTATTATAGTAGATAATTGGAGATAAAACTGAGGACGAATAGAAAGTGTTTGTCTAAAGTAGAAGCAATATTCTATTTGATATATGATACTATTATCACAAACATATCAGTCTGAGTATACTAGCCCACGTGATATTAGTGATGTAAAAATAATTATTACTATTAAGAATAATGAAAAATTCTCAAATATTTATTTTGGTCTTTGAATAATTCTTAGATACACTGGATGTATCTTTACACACACATACACACAATTAAATTTTTGACATTTATTTAGTGGTTCTGTGTACCTATACTGAATGATAAGCTCAGCTTTTTTTTCTTTTCCAGTGAGCTTATTTATCTACATAGATATTTAGTCATCATGAATACCCAAGGCTTCTGGTTTTCCTTCTTGTTTTCAGTTTCTTTCTCTGTCTCTCTCTTTTTTTTTGAATCCCTCTTAATGTCTCTTTCTTATACTCTCTCTCTTACATACCACATTCATTGTTAGAAAAGTTAAAGTCCTAATTATTATTAATAACTTGATAGGGATTTTTCTAGCTAACTGTTTATGTAGAGGGACTTTGTATAGTCAGAGAAGTGTGATTTATAGAACTCTGGAGGTTTACCAAATATATCAATGTGTATCTGAGCTAGAGTGGTAAGGAAAATAAATAAATATATCTTTATATTAGAATTTTCTTTTGTTTTTGTTTGTTTGCATGTGAGTAAAAAGGACAGAAAATCCCTTATATATGTGACATATATGCATTGTTGAAGTGCTTTATACGACTTATTGCTAATTTTAGTTGTGTTTCCTCACCCATAAGAAGTTCAAAATATTTTTTAGTTATATGGTAACTGAGGTGATGAATGTCTCAATTAACTTGGTTGTGTTAATTTTACAATGTATACATCTTTTAAATCACGGTGTTGTACACCTTAAAAAACTCGTGCCGTGGACAGCAAATCTTTGACAAACAAACCAGGAAAATACAATGCAGAAAAGAAAGTCTCTTCCATTAGTAGTGTATGGAAAACTGGACAACCACATGCAAAAGAATGAAAATAAACCATTAACTTACATCATATACAAAAATTAACTCACAATGGATTAAATCAAAACTACAATGAGATATCCCCTTATACCAGTCAGAATTGCTATAATTAACAAGACAAGAAATAACGAGTGTTGGAGAGGACGTGGTGAAAGGGGAACCATCATACACCACTGACGGGAAGGCAAATTGGTGCAGCCACTTTGGAAAACAGTATGGAGATTTCTCGAAAAATTAAAAATAGAAACACCATATGATCCAGCTATCCCACACCTGGGTATTTATCAAAAAGGACATGAAATCAACAACTCAGAGATGTATGTGTACCTATGTTCATTGCAGCATTATTCACAATAGTCAAGAGATGGAAGCAACCCAAGTGACCACCAATGGATGAATGGATAAATAAGATGTGGTATATATATATACAATGGAATACTACTCAGCCATAAAAAAGACAAAATTGCATCATTTAAAACAACGTATATGGGCCTTGAGGGTATTATGTTAAGCGAAATAAGTCAGACCAAGAAAGACAAATACGGTATGATTTCATTCATACGTAGAAGATAAAGAAACACATAGATAAGGAAAATAGATTAATGGTTACCAGCAGAGGAGACAGTGGGGTGAGTGTGAAAAGGATAAAGGAGCACACATGTATGGTAACAGAAAAAAACTAGACTATTGGTGGTGAAAATGATGCAGTCTATTCAGAAACTGAAATATAATAATGTATGCCTGAAATTTACACAATGTTATAAGCCAATATGACCTCAATAAAAAACATCATGTTGTATAACCTAAGTATGTACAATTTTTATTTATCAATCCTACCTCAGTAAAGGTAGAAAAGGTATTTTATATATATAGTGAAAAGAGAGGTGAATTTTTGAAAAGCCAATTAAATAAAGGATAAAAATAGAAAAATTTAATTCTGCTGTTCGAACTTCATGACAAATGCTGGACTCTCCATACTAGATTGCCATTTTCTTCTGGATATTGGTCCTGTAAATCCTTGCTGTCTTGTCAGTTTTTAAAGGGATTTTTAATATATTGACCTACTGTTTAGTTATCAACTTGAGGGTTTACATGAAACAACTTATTCTACTGGTGCCAATAACACAAGTTTAGCTGAAGCTTTTCTGATCACTTTTTGGAGTGAGGTGATTTCTTTCTCTGTGAACCACCTCTTAGTATGGGCAGCAGTCAGGCTGGCAGAAACATTTCTTATGACATGGTTGTATCTGTATATATGCATATATATATTTCCTAAAATTTCCTAAATATATATTAATATATAATATATATTTATTAATATTTATTAATAATATTATATATAATATATTAAAATTTATTAATATCTATTATATTTATTTATAATATATTATATAATATATGTAAAATAAATACATATTATATTTATAATAAATTATATTATATAAATTTGTGTTAAATAAATATATTAAATAAATATTATATATAAAATATATATTTATTAATATTTATATTAATATAATTAATATATTAATATATGTATATTAATATACATAATAAATATATATATTAGACTATACTTCTCCACAGCCAGCTGAGATTTACAGTTGTAGCTGTTCTTCTCACAGCTTTAATAACAGAATATTTCCTTCAAATATGCAGAGTTTCTCTGCACATCCCTTCTACATTCCTGAAGTACTTCTGTCAAATATGGCTTATTTCTTTGATTCTATGATAATTGCTCTACTCCTAGAAGCCAAAGTAGGTCAAGAAAAATTCCTGCCACTGACTGGCTGATATCTTATCCTGTGCCACTTACTTAGGAAAAGTGAAATTTGGCATCTTTTTCTTAGCTTTGCAGCAATGGGCTTCCTCTCTTAATATCTTCCCACTGCCTTGATTCGTCTTCACTGCTTTCTGAATTTTTATTTCTATTTTATTACTCTGGGATTCAGACTTTTCCTAATTTTTTTGAAATACAATTTGGATTTACACTTCTTCCTCTCCTTATTTGTTTTAGGAAATTTTGCAAAGGGTAAGAGGGAAACACTGACTTAATTCAACTCTATTAACACTGAAAATTTCACTTTTAGATTTAGATGATCTCTAGAATAATTTCCATTGCTGAAATTCTGTAAATTTAAAAATTCATCTCTTTACCATGAATATTGGCTGAAATTTGTGTGTCACACAAATATCTTCATAATGACTGGAATCAAAATGTGAATCACTTGACGTTATTGTCAGTTGATTACACTGCCTATGATGACATTTTATAGAAGGAGGTAAGAAACAAAATTTTTAAATATTATGCTATCTTTTAAGGTTTTACTTTGTGGAACAAGTGCCTCATATTTCTTTATACTTAGCACAATGACCTTCTCTGTTATTTCTTAGATGGAAAATAGCAGAGTGCTGTGGAGGAAACAATCATTGTTTCTATGTGGAAATAAAGAATTATGTTGTCAAATAAAAGTGTTTTAATACTTTAGGTCATAAGTAAACAGATGTGAAATAGTGGGGAACATCATACAGTGAGAAGATGTAGTTTTCGGTAGTTTTTATTACTTGTAAAACTTCTCACATAAAAATGATTAATCCCATTGTATTAGTTTTTCATTGTTATGTGACTACAAATTTAGTGGCTTAAAATAACAACCATTTGTTAGCTCGCAGTTCTGTAGGTCAGAATTCCAGACACAGCGTGGCTGGCTTTTCTGCTCAGCTTATTAAAAGGCTGAAATCAAGGGTTGGCTAGGCTGCATTCCCTTCTAGAATCCACAAGGAAGAAGCTACTTCCCACATCATTCAGGTTGTTGGCCAAATTCAGTTCCTTGTGGTTGCAGAACCAAGATCTCTGTTTCCTTGCTGGCTGTCAGTTGGGGCTGCTCTTGACTCAGAGGCTGCCTGCACTTCTAGCCATGTGGCACCCTCCAGGGTTAAGCAGTGGAGAACTTCTCATACTCAAACCCCTCTCCTGTTTCAAATCTCTGAACTTTAGACCCAGATTTAAAGGGCTCAAATGGTTAGTTCAGGTACACCTGCATATTCTCCTTATTTTAAGCCTACTGACGTCAGAACTTCATTACCTCTGCAAAATCTCTTTTTTTGTCGTATAATATAACATAATCATGGGACTAATATCTCATCATATTCGTATGTTCTGTCCTTACTCAATAAAAGGAGATCATATAAAGGTGAGGTTATTAAAAGTCACCTTAGAATTTTGCCTACCACATACACCCATCTCAAAAGTAGTTTTGTGACTCAAATGAGACAGATATATAATATAAAAAATAGCTTTTTAAATTTAAATTTATGTAATTGTATGCTATTTAAATTTCTGTAATTATATAAAGTTCACATTAACAGCATTTTGAAAACAAAAATAAAAACAACAGCAGTAATAATGACTTTCATCTATATCCAATATTAAAGATCTAATATTGTGGGAAACGATAATGGCAGTATTTGTGTGTGTGTGGAAAATGATAATAGCAGGATCTTTTTTTTTGATTTTGTCACTCCAGAGAATTTTACAATACACCTCAATTACTAGTAAGATACCCAAAGTCCCCAATGTCCTCATCATTGCTATTTAGGGGAAAGTAATTAGATTTTCACTACACGGTGTGTAATTTTTTAAAGAACTCATATAAACAGGAGTAAAGAAGGGGGTTCTTGTTGTTGGACATATGAATTGGAAGAAAGGAGGGATAGCAGCAGCTTCCTGCCACAGTTAAATTGTCTCTAAAGATAAGTGGGCAGAGATGGTAGGACTGCAGAAGAATTTCATTCTTGTTCACACAAAAATATGAGGAAGAGGCTATTATTTCTTTATAAGGGTGAAGTGTTTCTCCAAGACAATTCCTGGTTGAACCATTACTACAGACAATCAAACTAAACAAAACTGGGTAAGTGAGGCTAAATGAAGTTGTCTCGAAAAAACAGAAATTTCCCTGTAAGCTTTCTGCAAAGATAAATCAGTTTTCCAAGTTAATTCCTTATGAAGGGAGACCCTGAAGATTGATTCAACATTTAACAAATATGTATCGTGTGCCAGGTACTGTGTTAGATTCTCAGAATGCATCATTAACAGTTAATACATTGACATTATGAAACTAATATTCTGCTCAGGGAACAGGCAATGAACAATACAATATTAAATAGGTGAATTATATGGTATATTGGAAGGTGCTGTTGTCATGAAGAAATGGAAGGGATACGTGAAAGGGATACAGAGCATAGGAGAGCACACATAGGATGGTCAGGATCAGTTTCATTGAATAAATATCATTTGAGCAAAAACTAAAATGAAGTTAAGACTTTTATCAGATGAATAGTCATGGGGAAGAGCTAGTATAAAGGGGAACAGCAAGGGGCCAATGAGAATTGATTGAATGAGCTGGGAGCAGAGAAGGAAATTAGGAGAGAAATAAAAAGACAAAGATTTTACAGTTTGTAGGCTTTTGTAAGAATTTGAATTTACAATCTAAGTTGGAGTGTGTTTGAAGGTTTGTGAGTAGACATATGATGATGTAAGGTGGTTTACACACAACTGGCTGCTGTGTTGAAAAAAAACCATAGGTGGGCAGTGTTAGGAGCAGGAAGCTGTTAAATTAATCTAACTGAGACATGATGGAAACTCATTTGGTGGCTGAGAAGTGATGATAAGTGCTAAGATTCTGTGTATATATATTCCACAGTTGATCCAAAACTGTGGATGAGTGAAATTTTGGGATAAAGGCCTAATGAAATGTTTTGAAAAGAGATTGGAAGGAGTGGGAATGGAGACAATTTAGGCATAATTTTTGAGAAGCTTTAATGTAAATATCAGAGAAATGGATGAAACTAGTGAGGAAAAATAGTGATAAAAGAAGATTTTTTAAAATATGGTAGGAGAAATAATAGCTTGTTTCTTTGCTGAAGGGAATATTTCAGTAGAGAAAGGAAAGAATTATGGATGAGGGAGTGGCATTGCTGGAGTGCATCTTTGATTAAGTTAAAGGTAGTATCAAACACACAAGTAAAGGTATTGGCTTTAAAAAAGAGCACAGAGGATTGATCTCTAGTAATATAGAAATAAATGGGAAAACAGAATATATGCGTAGGTAAAACAAATTTAATGATGAGAATCTAGAAGTTCTCTTCTGTTGTTTCAAATTTCTCATAGACAAGGAAGCAAAGCCAGCAGTTGAGAGTAAATACAGAAAAAGCAGGTAGTTCAAGACTTGAAGACAGAAGAGAAAGTTTAAAATGGTTATCTAGGAGAGTGTCAGAGAGCGAATGGACTTGAAACTGTACTATGATTTCCAGGGAGAGTTAAGAACAGGCCTTGATATTGATATGGCAATTAGCTATTTTCTTCTATTCCGCTACTTGTATGCTTCACTGTATATCTCATAAGTTCACCTCAGCACTTATTAAGAACCTACTAACTGTATTAGAGTTCATACATATAAATTTAAAATTATTCTGGCTTTCAATAAGTATGTAAAGTTTGAATGAGATAATTATATTAAAGGAATTCTGAATTTAACAATAGTTCCTATTATCTTCACTCTGATGTAAGTTTTTGTTTTCTTTCTTTTATCTTTTTTTCCCCCAATTCAAAGCCCAAGTACATGGTTGTACATTCTAGCAGCAAGTTGTTCTAGTTCTTCTATGTGAGCTGCTGCCACAGCATGGCAACTGACAGACAGGTGGTGTGGTTCCATGACCAGGAAGTGAACCCCTGCCACCAAAGCAGTGAGTCCCAAACTTTAACCACTAGGCCACGAGGGCTGGCTCCTTCTTTTTTTTACCATCCCTAAGACTCTATCTTGGTTCTGTGATGCTAAAACAACTAGGGAAAATTCAACAAATAACCCATCAAGTCACTGAAATAAAAGCAATAAAAACAAACTTATTAATGTGCATGTACAAGTTCATGAATTATAATCTTGATAAGAAGCATCTGGATCACAGCATTGAACAGTTTCCCTTGTTGTGGTGAGAATGAGAGATGGTAAAGATCAATGAAACACTCATCTATTGTAATTACATTCACTGTTTATGAATTAGTATTTCACATGGAATATCTCATTGGAGTATGACCTCCTAAGATCATAATATTGAATACAAAGAAATAAATTAACCCAGGTCAATTATTACCTTTGCAAAAGAATTGAATGAAAAGTGAGAAACTGATATAAACCTTTGATTTTTAATATTTTTATTACTCTACATTAAACAACCAAAGTGACTAATTAATTATTGTCATACAATCAGAATAATTTTCTAGAATTCTGGAGTAGCACAATTCCCTAATTTTTTAAATGGGTCCACTAAGTACCAGAGAATCTAAATGACTTTCCAAAGCTCAAAAGGTTAATTGATGTCAGAGCTAAGGACAAATACTCAGGTTTCCTTACTCTCCTGCTTCTATCCTCTTTCACCTCTGGTATATTGTCAAAGATGAACCAAGATGATATTTATATTTTCCTTTTTGGTCCAATATTAAGTTATTGCCATATGACTATCAGTACCAAAATCGTGTAAGTCACTTCTACTCTTCCTAGTAAGTTATTCTCAAGAAATACTTAGAGAATAATCTAAAGATATTTTGTTAAGTATCGTAATTTAGATGTCTCTTATTATATACATTATAATAGCAAAACCTTTGATAAACCAAATATTTATTGAGATATGACACTTTAATATAACAGAACAATATAAAACTCAAAAAATGTATGTTTCAGGAGAATACTTATTGACATGTATGCCAAAGTGACTATAAAGACATAAACCAAAACACTCACAGCAGTCTTCTCTAGTATTTTGGTTATGGATTATTGTAACTTTCTTTTTCTGCATTATCTACACAGTCTACAATAAACACAAACTACTCTTATAATCAGAAAAATTATGAGTCAGTTAAATTGGGGAACACAAACTAAGAGTGCCTCTTGGACAGTTTTCATATTGTAAAAGTGAAAATCATCTTCCTGTGGTTTATGCTCACTTCTATCATACACATTAATATAAAAATAGTAATTTTAATTTTCATACTTTATAATCTGAAAAAATATTCTACAATGATTCCAGTTCTTATGACAATACAAGATATAGGGAAAGTCACCAACAAGCAATGAATTAGACATTTATATAGTTACATAAAACTGTTAAATTCTAAAAATTTTTTAACTAATTTTTTTATATCATGATAATTTGTGTGTTTATCTAATAAGGTGGTTGGTGATATTAAGTTCATCACAGTTTTTGAGTATCCTTTGTCTTCTTTACTTTTACCAGTATAGCTATGGAATTATTAAAAAGTTGTAATAAAACTGATGCTGCAACATGTTATTACTGGTGTTTGATGACAGCATGACCGATCCTGGTACTAGGGCCTATTTGGTCTCATGGTCCTCAGAATTTGACAGAAGATAGTAAAGATCTAGAGAACAACCTTCAAAAAATAATTTTATTGATTGTACCCTCATTATCCAAGTCCAATTTTTCTTGGATGTAAAAATACAAATGTATATGCTTGTTTGGAGGTAGGATGGGAGAAGCTGTGCCCCAGCAAATTTTCAAAAATCAAGTTCTCATATTTAGACCATGAATGAAAAATGGTAGGATGGTATTCCATAGGTTGACAAATGGAAGGCTTGTATGCTATCACTATCATCTCATTTTCCATGGTTGAACTTGGTCAATGATTTCTGAATTAGGGAATATCTTCGCTTAATTTATCCATACAGTCCTACTAGGAAATCCATACCAATAGATCAGAACTGGCATGCAGAATGAGACCTACTTCCCATCTTAGGCTGTTAAAAGAGCTTTGACTATGGCCTCAGATCTAACCAGCTTGGAATCCTCACATTGGCACTGACTAGCTATGTGACTTTGGGCAACTTATTTACTGCTCTGAACTGATCAGGTCACAAAATAGTAGAGGAAATACCTTCAAGAGCTGTAGCCAGTGGTGGGCTGCTAAATGTTTTACAACCGGTGCTTCAGGAAAAAAATATGTATATACACACACACAATTATACACACATACACATATGCACACAAGTTTGTTATACATTTCACTGATAGAATGTCTAACATACAATTTACAAATAATAATAAAGAAAATTAAACTTTTATTGTCAATTCCATATAGCCAATTGATGCTCACAGAATGTTTATGTGTATTTTTGACAAATATTTGAATTTACAGCCAAGCTATGGCTAAAATTCAGCCACTATTTGATCAAATTAGACTGTAAGTCCTTGAATACTATCTGATTCAACAAAGAAGTCTCTCACATTGTTGATGGATGCCATTAATGGTTGATATTTTTGCCTAAGTTAATAAGTAAGATAAAAATGAATCAATAAAGATATATGTCTGTGACATAAATGACAATTTTCCTAAAGTAGATAACAGTTTTTCAATACTAGAAGAAAGTTTCCTCCTCACGATATAATGACTAAAAGCACAACACACTTTTAAGTTTAATTTACATCATTAACATTTTTCTATCACTTTCTTAAACCTAGACAATCAACAAAATCATGAATCAAACTCTAATTTGTAACATTTGCCAATTTCTGTGGCATAAATAATTTCACAACAACCAACTGCAAGCTATCAACATGATTCCCTGGACATGAATTTGGGAAGACATGAGCTGTAGCACACCATTTCATGGCATCTCCATCATACAGATACAATAAAATTAATAATCTCAAAGGCACAGATAATAGAAAGGTGTAAAATGATTAGAGAGTAACAATTTGGGTATTTTCTACCACTGTCTTTGATAGAATTAATTCAATTATAAGTTTATGTAACTTCATTTTTAATAATGGCTGTATTTAACAACTGGCTTACAAAATTCCTGAAAATTAACTATGGGATCTTATGAGTCACTAAGAGCTAGCTCAAGTGCACCTTGGCTGTAGCAATTTATAAGGGCATACAGCATAGAATAAACTTCACACAGTAAATGATACATGGAATATTAGTTTGTTCTCCTGGCACAAAATAGTTCTTTTGTCTTACTAGGGTTTTCAATGGCCAAAGTTTAATTATATCACCTGAATATCCAAGTCTCAGAACCTTGAACTGTAGGATCTATTTGTTATGATTAACTGTAAATTTCCTCTATATTTTATGGAAATGCCCCAAAATATAATATCAACCTCTGATATCACTATGTCTTTTTCCGCTCTCTTCTTCCTCCGTAATATACAAAATGTGACTAACTAATTCTACCTGCAATCTACAAATGTCAGCCTCCAAAAGTGCACAGGGCAGCATAGTTGATTGACCCACCAATGAAGACTGTGTCTAATAAGGGTCCAAATTACTGCAGCCCCAGGAAGACAAAGCAGTTGGGCCCTTCCTTCTTCTCATCAGAACTTATGGTGCATGTGGCCTTTTGTGGCTTCCTTTAAAATTCAACACTGCCTATAGTCTTCATTTTAAGAGATTTTACCTACAGATGAAGGCTGAATGTGTTTATATTTATGCTGCCTAAGGCACAGAGTTTATTTGTTGTGGGATTGTGCATTTTTACAAACATATCTAATGTTTTTGTTGATAAATAATTTTACAGTTTCATCTGTGACACCTTTATTTTCTTGTTTTGTAGACTATTTCTGGAGCAGTACATGATTACAGAAATCTATACTTCTTTATTGCCAATTTCAGAAGGAAAACCAGAGCGATATTATGGAAGGAGAAAACCAAACGGCTCTGTTTGAGTTTATCATCTTGGGATTCTCCAACTTAAATGAGTTGCAATTTTTACTTTTCACCATCTTCTTTGTAACTTATATCTGTACCTTAGGTGGGAATATCTTCATAATTTTGGTGACCATGACTGATCCACGCCTACACACTCCCATGTATTTTTTTCTGGAAAATTTAGCTTTTCTTGACATCTGCTACACCACTACCAATGTTCCCCAGATGATGGCACATCTTCTATCAGAGAAAAACAGCATTTCTTATTTGGGTTGCATGGCACAACTTTTTGCATTTATTTTTTTTGTTGGGTCAGAGTCCTTGCTCTTGGCAGCTATGGCATATGACCGTTATATTGCAATCTGTAAGCCTTTAAGGTATTCAGTTATTATGAACAAGGCTCTATATGGCCAGTTAGCAGCCTCATGCTGGACTGGTGGTTTCCTCAATTCAGTTGTGCACACAACATTGACATTCCACCTGCCCTTCTGTGGTAATAATCGGATCAATTACTTCTTCTGTGACATACCTCCTTTATTGATCTTGTCTTGTGGGGACACTTCTGTCAATGAGTTGGCATTACTATCCATTGGAGTCTTCATTGGTTGGACTCCTTTTTTGTGTATCATACTTTCCTATCTTTATATCATTTCTACCATTTTAAGGATCAGTTCTGCAGAGGGGAGGCAAAAAGCCTTTTCTACCTGTGCCTCCCACCTGATCATTGTTCTTCTCTATTACGGTAGTTCCATCTTCACATATGTACGGCCCATCTCAACATATGCATTGGAGAAAGACAGGCTGATCTCAGTACTGTATAGTGTTGTCACCCCCATGCTAAATCCTATCATCTACTCTTTGAGGAATAAGGATATTAAACAGGCTGTGAAAGTTATGGGGAGAAAGTGGCAGGCTTCAAGTTCCCTCTCTTTTGATGTATAATCTTTTCTCTTCTGAGAAAATGATATAATACAAAACTGTCTATCTTACTTATAGTAACAGATTTTTGCCAATTATTCTCAAGCAAAATTAAAAGTAAATTGCAAATTTTCATATGCAATAAAGATGGGCTAGTTGCTTTGTACCAACATTCCTGCTAAACAAGTCTATATGAAATATTCTTTAAATGTTTCATAGATATCAGTGAACTAAAAAGGCAACGAGGAATCACAAAACCAAGACTGAGTAGAAGTTGAGAATACAAAGATGCAAAATTAGCATTTGAGACCCTTTCATGTGAGGCCTTCTGCTAATCTTGAAGAAATGTTTAAGGTTCGAAATGACATTTTGACATCCTTGTAAGATTAGGGGGCTAACGGTTAAATCTTGAGCTAGCCAAGGAAAGGGCATCCCTAATAACTGGCACTGTGCTTAGTGATGGGAATCTGAAGGGCTGCACATCCATTATAAAAATGACCAGAAGCAAACCAGTCTTCACATGGATTATAACCAGCATTTGAATCATGCAGATGACACAAAAAATCTGACACCTAAGGTTGGATTAAAGTGCTGTCAGATTATGAGTGTCCTGACAACCTGGAAGAAGCAAATGAAAATCTTCTCTGGAGGAAAGTAAGATTATCAAAATGCCCACCAAAAAATATCAAAGATAAGGAAACACACAAGTACATAAAAAAAAGTGAAAACGATCAGTACAAATAATAGACAAAAGAAACATAACCACAGTTATTTCTACTTATTGAACTACCAGAAACAGACTATAAGACAAATACATTTACAATATCCATGAGATCATTTCCAGAATTAAAAAATTTAGCAGGAGGGCCAGCCTCATGGCCTAGTGGTTAAGTTTGTCATGTTCCACTTCAGTGGCCCAGGATCAGTTCCTGGGCACATACCTATACCACTTGTCTGTGCCCATCCTGTGGCTACCCACATATAAAGTAGAGGAAGTTTGGCACAGATGTTAGCTCAGGGTGAATCTTCCTCAGCAAAAAAAAATTTAAAAAAAGATTTACCAGGGAATTAGACACCGTTACAAATGGAATTTAAGGTCTGGAAAACAAACATACGTATAAGAAAATCAACAAGATACAACTAGAAATTCCAGAATGGAAAATTATAACAACTCAAATTAGGAACTGAGTGGATAGAGTGGATAGATTTAACAGCAGATTAGACATGGTTGAAGAGAAAATTAGGAAACTGGATATTATCAAGAACAAAGCTCAAAGAACAAACAATATGCTGTAGTAGGCAGTAATTATAGAGAATACTGTGAAATCTAACTTAAATACAATAGTAGCTCCAGAAGTAGAAAAAATAGGTCTTAAGCAATATTTGAAAACATAGTGGTTAAAAATAGCCAAAACTTGAAAATATGAATCCATTATTCAAAAACCCAAGTAATCCCAGGCATGGCAAATAAAAAATTTCATACACAGACATATTGAAATTGGAGAAAACCATGGAAAGAGAAAATTTTAAAACAAGGGAAAAACAAAAACCTCCAAAAAGTAAGACTGAAAATGGTAAGACTGGTAAGACTGAAAATGATTTTTTTCAACAGTAACAACAGAATCAAATCCTTAAGAAAGGAAAATAATATCTTCAATGTGTGAAAAATAGATAACTAGAAGCCTAGAATTGTGTACCCAACAAAATGTTCCTTAAGAATGAAAGTGAAATAAAGACAATTGCAGATAAACGAAAATTCATATGTTTTACCACCAGATGCCACTCAATAAATTATTAAAAGACAAAATGAAAATTATCACAGATGAAAGGTTTCTAGGAAGGAATGAAGAGAATTGACAATTATGAATATATGGGTAAATCTAAACGAATATGTACAGCATAAAATAATAATAAAGGTAGTATGCTGTGAAGGTAAAATATTTGTAGAATTAATATCCATTAGAGCAATAGTCTGTAAATTGGGAGAAATTAAATCGAATTAGAGGGTGTCCTAAAATGCTTACATTGGAAGTGGATAAAATATCAACAATTGACTTTTATTAATTGAGGATGCAATTTCTTATTTCAAGCATAGCCACCAATGACTAGTTAAAGAATGTCTAATTCAAAATTAATAAAGATAAAAAAGAAATAATAAATAATCCAAAGTCAATAAAAAGAAATAGAGAAAAGAACATAGGAAAATAGAAAACACAAAATAATATGATAAATTTAAACCCAAAAATATCAGTTTTCACTTTAAATTTGAATGGATTACATGTTTCAGTTAAAAGGCCAAAGTGTCATACTGGTAGGAAAAAACAATAACTATATGCTGTTTACAAGAGCTACATTATCTAAAACATAAAGGTTTTGAAAGATTAAATATAAAAGAATACAAGAGTTATAGCACGCAAATACTAACCAAAGAGAAACCTGCATATCTATATTTATAGTAGAACACGATTTTTAGGATGAATGGTTTTACCAGAGTATGACGATTGATTTTACGTGTCAATTTTACTGGGCCATGGGGTTCCCAGATAGTGAAACATTATTCTAAACGTTTCTCTGAGGGTGTTTCTGTACGAGATTAACATTTAAATTGGTAGACTGAGTAAAGCAGATTGACCTCCATATGTGAGGTCATTGAGTAGGCCTTATCCAATCACCTGAATAGAACAAAAAGCTGACTCTCCCATGAGTGAAAGAGAATTCTGCCTGACAGCTGTTGAACCAAGACATAGGCTCTTCTTGGTTCTAAAGCAGCCTGCTGGCCTTCAGACTTGAATTGCAACATTAACTCTGCAGACTTTTGGATTTGCCAGCCTCCATAATCACATAAGCCAATTCCTTATAATGAATCTCTTTTCATATACATATGTATGTTATCTCTGTTCTGTTTCTCTGGATAACCTTGACTAATATCCAGGGATAAAGAGGATCACTAAAAATTAATGTGTTTCTATACACCTTCAAAGATGAAACAAATCTAAATTTGTATGTTTCTGTTTTTAAGTGGCCTCAAAATATATAAACAATTTATAAAGCCAAAATGAAAAACACAGATTCACAATCATATAGTGAAATTGTTACACTTTCCTCCGTAACTGATAAAACAAGCTGACTAAGATCAATAAAGATAAAGATTCAAAAAATATTATAATTACAAATGACCTAATGGTCATCATAGGACACTGAATGCAATAATTAAGAGCACACATGTTTTGCAAGCTCTACATGGAGCATTTGTAAAAACGGATTATACGTTCAACCATGGAAAGTTTTAACAAATTCAAAGAACTGAAACCATACCATTTAATTGTTAGACATCAACAACAAAAGAACAATGTAATGTAGAAATTCCTGTATATATTTATTTGGGAATTAAAGGCTAAATTTCTAAAGAATGCATGGGTTAATATAATATTGCATTGGAAATTAGCAAACATTTTGTAATGAGAGATACATGACAACATTTTAAACTTATTAGATTCTGTTACAGTCACGCTGATGAGGAGTTTATAGCCTAAATACATATTTAGACTAAAAGAAAAGCTAAAAATGTATAATATAAACATTTATCTCAATAAGTCAGGCAGAGGAAAATAAGCTTAAAGAAAGTAGAAGATTATAAACAATAAATATAAGAACATTAATTAATTAAATACATAGTAGACATAAAAAAATAGTAAAGATTAACAAAGAAAAGTTTCGGTTTTTCAGAATGTTAAAATCCCTGGCAAGATTGATCAATGCTGGTGAGAGAGGGCGTGCAAAACCAATATCAAGAATGAAAGAAAAGCCCATCACTAAAATTTCTGCTCACATAAGGAAATCACAAATTGGCTCCAATCTCAGAGAAGCAGTGTGATCTATGTTGGATGGCAATGATGTGCCTGGCAGTAGCAGTGGGGGCACCCACAGTTATTCAAACCACAGAAGTGGTTTAACTCCATTCTCTGCTTTCTTCTGCTCGTACAGTGCCTGATCAGATGACCAAAGAACAGATTGAGGAATTCATCTCTCTCAAAAATGGCAATGGCACTATCACAACAAAGAAAATTGGAACTTTCTTACACTCTCTAAGTTGGAACCCAAGTATAATTATAAGGTATAATGAAAGAGATAAACGTACTCACTGAGTTGGCAGAAACAGTATCATGATGACTATAAAAATAAAGATACAGAAAGTGAAGACAAACCCATGAGGAATTCTGAGCTTTTGACAAAATTGATAATGGTGAGATGATGCCAAGGTGAAACTACATCACATGACAAACTTAGAGGAAACGCTGCCATCTAAAGCAGATGATGAAGTCATCAGAAAGGCAGAAATTGATGTAAATGGAGAAGTCCATAACGAAGAATTAATAGAGACTATGATTTCAAAATAAAATAATTTCAACTCATTCTCTTTCCCATTAGAGTAAAACTATTCTAAAATTACTTATCTCCTGCAAAATAATTTCTGTTCAAGCACACAAAGTAGCTGCATGAATTATTTGATTGGTGTCCTACCCCCAAATGATCAAGCTTAAATGAATTTTGGATTACTTTAAATATAAGAAAGTTTTAATGGACTCTTTAAAATTGTATTTGCTAATAAATATTGCACTATTGAGCCAGCCAGTTTTTCATGCTTACATTTAACAATTGAGCATGTTTGGGCAGTTTTATTAGAAATTAAAACTTATTCAAATGAGTTAGTATAAACTTTCATATTTGGTTCACTAAAAACAAAATAAATGAAGTAAGTTTAGCTTAGGATCTCAATGAAAAATGAGCGTTACAATTTTTGGTATAATGATTCTTTTACACTTTGGTGTGCGTGACTGCTAGTGATGATTCTGAAGTCTGCCTGGCATGCCTATCCAATGTTGGGTTAAAAATGTCTGCATTGCACAATAAGAAATTAAAATTTATGTCATTTCCACATTGTCAATGTTAGTTTTTCCCCAAATAAAAAATTAACCTAAAAAATATAAGGCATTATTATGAATAATTTTATGTCAACTCTTTTGAAAATTTGTATAAAACCCAGCTTACCAAAAGTGACGCAAGAATAAAAAGAAAATTTTGATATTCACACATTCATTATATGTTAAATGAATTCTCTCTGTAATTATAACTTTTCCCACAAAGAAGACTCAAGAACTGGATGGTTTTATGGGCAAATTTCATCAAAATTAAAGAAGAAATAATCTTATCAAGATCTTCCAGAGAATAGAAAAAGTATAAATATTATCAAAACATTCAATGAGGCTATTATAGCATAAAAAACAAATAAAGATAGTATGAGAAACAAAACTTACAGGCCTATATCAGCCATGAAACATCAAAGTAAAAATCCTAAACAAAATAAGATCAAGTTGATTCCAGTGAAAATACACATCATGACTAACATCGCCTTATATCAGGTACATAAAATTGATTTAACAGTAAAACTCATCAATGTAATTTACTCCCTGGACAGAATAGGAAGGTAAATCATATTATACACTGATAGGTATAGAAAGAGCATTTGATAAATCTAATGATTATCCATTATTAAAAAAAAAAAGAACTTACAGCAAACTAGGACTAAGAGAGAACTTCCTTAAGCTGATAAAGAATTTCTATATGAAACCTACAGGATATGTGTTTCTTAACAGTAAAATGTTGAAAGCTTATCTTTTGACTAGGAGAGAAAGACAAAGATTTCTGCCAACAATACTTCCATTCTACATTATACTGAAGATCCTAGCAAGTGAATTAAAATAAGAAAAATAATGACAGTTTTAAGGATTAGATAGGCAATTATTCAGAAATTATATGAAAATCTAGGAAAGAAAGGTATAAAGCATTGAGCGCAAATTAAAAATATAAAAATGGAGGGATAAATCATATTTATGCACTGGCAGTTTTAATATTTTAAGGATGTCACTTCTCCAAATTTATAGAGATTCAATTCAATCAAAGTCCCAGATATTTTTGTGGGATCTGACAATATTGTAAAATTTATGTTAAAATAAAAATGGCCAAATATAACTAAGACACTCTATAGCTGCATTTTCCAATGTTATCCTCTAGCTACATGTTTAAATTTAAGTGTAAATTAATTAAAATTAATCAAATTTTTAAAATTCAGTTCCTTTGTCACTCTAGCTATATTAATTTGCCTGATTAGAAATAAAAATACAGCATACTACTTAAATTTGAATTTCAGATGATGCGTAATTTTTAAGTATCGATATGTCCCCAAAATTGAATGGGAAATACTAATATCAAAAAACTGTTTGTTGCAGCTCTTTGTCTTGTCTCTCCCTCTTCGAGTCTACAATTATTTGGACACTCATCACTTACCAAAGGATATCCAGATAGCATCTCAGGACGTCTGAGAGACCCATGCGACTATACATCGGAAGGCAGACGGACTTCCCTCCGGGAGGAGGTGGAGATAGGTGAAAACTCTCCAACCCCGACCGAACAGCCTAGTACCTGCAAGCGGCTTTCTTCCAACGGATGCCCCCAGAAGATCAACACACACCTAGGGCAGGAGTGAGCACACACCAGAGGAGCGACGGTGGAAACAGGTGACCAGAACCCTCCCTAAACCCCCCGCAATTACTCCTAAACGCAGAGGGAAACTCTAGAGTTACACACCTGAGCCCGCGAGGAGAGTCTCACCCCGCCATTGGCGGGGAGATCCCGCCTGGTGTCCACGGCACCCGGAGGGTCCCAGAGAGAATCACAGAGGGTACGGCGGGCCCCCAGCTGCCACTGCCTGCATGGTGGGGCAAGGGATTGCCGGAGATCTTGGAGAGGACTGGGGCTGGGTGGAGCTCCAGAGGCTGGCTCCGCAGCCCGGAGGGGAAGCTCCAGAGTTCCGCCCGGGCAGCAGACAAAACTCTCTGTCTGCCATTAGCGAAGGGGCCACACCCAGCATCCACAACACCGGGAGGGTCCCAGAGATGAGAATATCAGGCAGGGCAGCAGCTGACCAGCTACCACTGAAATCAGGATCTCCAGCTATCCCCCAGACAGGGCAAAGGGCTCCCCGAGTTCCTGGGGAACAGGACCGGGGCTGGGTAGAGTTCCAGCGACCAGGCTCCGTAGCCTAGGGGGAAACCCTACAGGCTCACAGCAGCCTCAGTGAAAGCCTCTGCACAGCACTAGTAGAGAGCACCCATCTGGCAGCCACAAGGCTGGAAGACCCCGGGACAAAAGTAGCATAGCTAGGTGAGCTAACCACAGACTGTAGAAGATGCCAATAGCTCTGCTGTGACCCATAGTGGACAAGTGAGATTTTGTGGGTGCCGACAGTGACGGAGCGGCAAATATAAGTGATCCTATCCCTGGCCGTTGGAAAAACCCATAACACCATTGCAGACCCCAAGGAGGGAGCATGTCTAGGTGGGCTGCAACAGTAGGCACCAGCAGCCTGAAGCGCCCCCCGTGACGGCCCCCACGGCAGAAGAGGGAATCCAAAGGACCACTGTGACTACGAGGAGGGGCCCAGGCCCAGTTAGCAACTGCGGATAGGGTTCCTGGTTGGTGCAGTATAAACAGCTGCTCCCCCACCACACCAGCAGAAACAAGTGGAAGGAGCAACTAAACTCTATCTCTATGTGGAGGCACAAATCTACAACATCAAGCAATATGAAAAAATACATTAAATCTCCAGAACAGAAGGAAAATAACAAATACACAGAAAACAATCCCAAAGAAAATGAAATATATAACCTAAATAACGATGACTTCAAAACAGCCATCATTAAAATACTCAATGAGTTAAGAGAGAATTCAGACTGACAACTCAACAAGTTCAGGAGCTATGTCACAAAAGAGTTTGATACGATAAAGAAGAACCAAACAGAAATACTGGAAATGAAGAACACAATAGAGGAGATTAAGAAAAATCTAGATGCACTGAACAGTAGGGCCGATAATATGGAGGAAAGAATTAGCAATTTGGAAGATGGGAATATAGAAATGCTGCAGGCAGAGGAGGAGAGAGAAGTAAGACTAAAAAGAAATGAAGAAACTCTCCAAGAATTGTCAGACACAATTAGGAGATGCAACGTAAGGATTATAGGTATACCAGAGGGAGAAGAGAAGGAGAAAGGGGCAGAAAGCCTATTCAAAGAAATAATGGCTGCGAACTTCCCAAATCTGGTGAGAGAGATGGATCTTCAGGTGACACAAGCCAATAGATCTCCAAACTTTATCAATGCAAGAAGACCAACCCCATGGCATATAGTAGTGAAGCTAGTCAACGACAAGGAGAAAATACTAAGGACAGCCAGGCAAATGAAACTAACGTACAAAGGAACCCCCATCAGGCTATCAGCAGATTTCTCAGCAGAAACTTTCTAGCAGAAGCTAGAAGAGAGTGGAATGATATATTCAAAAATCTGAAGGACAAAAACCTACAGCCGAGAATTCTCTACCCAGTGAAAATATCCTTCAAATACGATGGAGAAATAAAAACTTTCCCAGATAAACAAAAATTAAGGGAGTTCATTGCCACAAAACCTCCTCTTCAGGAAATCCTCAGGAAAACCCTCATTCCTGAAAAATCAAAAAAAGGAAAGGGGCTACAAAACCAAGAGCAGAAGAGATAAGTAGAAGGACAACAACAGAGAGTAGCAGCTCTTCATCAGAACACATTAAACCATGGGACGAGAAACAAAGGAAATTGAAGAAAACTGGAAAACAAGACATAAAATGGTAGTGGTAGGCCCCCACATCTCAATAATCACTCTAAATGCAAATGGAATGAACTCCTCAATCAAAAGACACAGAGTGGCAGGATGGATCAAAGAACAAGACCCAACAATATGCTGCCTCCAGGAAACACACCTCAGCCCCAAAGACAAACACAGACTCAGAGTGAAGGGATGGAGAACAATACTCCAAGCTGATAATGAACAAAAGAAAGCAGGTGTCGCTATACTAATATCAGACAAGGTAGACTTCAAAGCAAAACAGATAAAGAAAGACAAAGAGGGACAGTATATAATGATAAAAGGGACTCTCCACCAAGAAAACATAACACTTATAAATATATATGCACCCAACACAGGAGCACCAAAATTTGTAAAGCAACTCTTAATAGAACTAAAAGAAGACATCAACAACAATACAATAATAGTAGGGGACCTCAACACACCATTAACACCAATGGACAGAACATCCAGACAGAAAATCAACAAGGAAATTATAGAATTAAATGAAAAATTAGACCAGATGGACTTAATAGATATATATAGAACAATTCATCCAAAAACAGCAGGTTACACATTCTTCTCAAGTGCACATGGAACATTCTCAAGGATTGACCATATTTTGGGAAACAAAGCGAACATCAATAAATACAAGAGAGTTGAAATAATATCAAGCATCTTTTCTGATCATAATGCTATGAAACTAGAAATCAACTACAAGAAAAAAGCAGAGAAAGGTGCAAAAATGTGGAGACTAAACAACACGCTTCTCAACAAACAATGGATCATTGAAGAAATTAAAGAAGAAATCAAATATTATCTGGAGACAAATGAAAATGAGAACACAACATACCAAATCATTTGGGATGCAGCAAAGCAGTCCTAAGAGGGAAATTCATCACAATACAGGCTCACCTCACTAAACAAGAAAAAGCTCACATAAGCAACCTCAAACGACACCTAACAGAACTAGAAAAAGAAGAACAAACAAAGCCCAGAGTCAGTAGAAGGAGGGAAATAATAAAAATAAGAGCAGAAATAAACAATATTGAAACAAAAAAGACAGTAGAAAGGATCAATGAAACAAAGAGTTGGTTCTTCGAAAAAATTAACAAAATCGACAAACCTTTAGCCAGACTCACCAAGAAAAGAAGAGAGAAATCTCAAATAAATAAAATTAGGAATGAGAGAGGAGAAATCACAACAGATACCAATGAAATACAAGGGATCATAAGAGAATACTATGAAAAACTATATGCCAACAAATTGAACAACCTGGAAGAAATGGACAACTTCCTAGACTCCTACAACCTCCCCAAACTGAATCAGGAAGAAATGGAGAATCTGAATAGGCCAATCACAAGTAAGGAAATAGAAACGGTAATCAAAAACCTCCCCAAAAATAAGAGTCCAGGACCAGACGGCTTCTCTGGAGAATTCTACCAAACATTCAAAGAAGACTTAATACCTATTCTTCTCAAACTATTCCAGAAAATTGAGGAAGATGGAGTACTCCCTAACACATTCTATGAAGCCAACACCACTCTGATCCCCAAACCTGACAAGGGCAACACAAAGAAGGAGAACTACAGGGGGCTGGCCCCGTGGCCGAGTGGTCAAGTTCGCGCGCTCCGCTGCAGGCGGCCCGGTGTTTCGTTGGTTCGAATCCTGGGCGCGGACATGGCACTGCTCGTCAGACCACACTGAGGCAGCGTCCCGCATGCCACAACTAGAGGGACCCACAGCGAAGAATATACAACTATGTATGGGGGACTTTGGGGAGAAAAAGGAAAAAATAAAATCTTTAAAAAAAAAAAAGAAGGAGAACTACAGGCCGATATCACTGATGAACATAGATGCAAAAATCCTCAACAAAATTCTGGCAAACCCAATACAGCAATACATCAAAAAGATTATACACCTTGATCAAGTGGGATTTATACCAGGGACACAGGGATGGTTCAACATCCACAAGTCAATCAACATGATACACTACATCAACAAAATGAAAAACAAAAACCACATGATCATCTCAATAGATGCAGAGAAAGCATTCGACAAGATCCAACACCCATTTATGATAAAAACCCTCAATAAAATGGGTATAGAAGGAAAGTACCTCAACATAATAAAGGCCATATATGACAGACCCACAGCCAACATCATACTCAATAGACAAAAACTGAAAGCCATCCCTCTGAGGACAGGAACAAGACAAGGGTGCCCACTTTCACCACTCCTATTCAACATCGTACTGGAGGTGTTGGCCAGAGCAATTCGGCAGGAAAAAGAAATAAAAGGAATCCAAATAGGTAATGAAGAGGTAAAACTCTCACTGTTTGCAGACGACATGATCTTATATATAGAAAACCCCAAAGAATCCATAGAAAAACTATTAGAAATAATCAACAACTACAGCAAAGTAGCAGGGTATAAAATCAACATACATAAATCAGTAGCATTTCTATACACTAACAATGAACTAACAGAAAAAGAACTCAAGAACACAATCCCATTCACAATTGCAACAAAAAGAATAAAATACCTTGGGATAAACTTAACCAAGGAAGTGAAGGATCTATACAATGAAAACTACAAGACTTTCTTGAAAGAAATTGACAACGACATAAAGAGATGGAAAGACATTCCATGCACATGGATTGGAAGAATAAACATAGTTAAAATGTCCATACTACCTAAAGCAATCTACAGATTCAATGCTATCCCAATCAGAATCCCAAGAACATTCTTCACAGAAATTGAACAAAGAATCCTAAAATTCATATGGGGCAACAAAAGACCGTGAATTGCTAAAGCAATCCTGAGCAAGAAAAACAAAGCCGGCAGAATCACAATCCCCGATTTCAAAACATACTACAAAGCTACAGTGATCAAAACAGCATGCTACTGGTACAAAAACAGGTCCACAGATCAATGGAACAGAATTGAAAGCCCAGAGATAAAACCACACATCTATGGACAGCTAATCTTCGACAAAGGAGCAGAGGGCCTACAATGGAGAAAAGAATGTCTCTTCAACAAATGGTGCTGGGAAAACTGGACAGCCACATGCAAAAGATTGAAAATTGACCATTCTTTTTCACCACACACCAAAATAAACTCAAAATGGATCAAAGACCTAAAGATTAGGCCTGAAACAATAAGTCTTCTAGAAGAGAATATAGGCAGTACACTCTTTGACATCAGTTTCAAAAGAATCTTTTTGAACACTATAACTCCTCAGTTGAGGGAAACAATAGAAAGAATAAACAAATGGGACTTCATCAGACTAAAGAGCTTCTTCAAGGCAAGGGAAAACAGGATTGAAACAAAAAAACAGCTCACTAATTGGGAAAAAATATTGACAAGCCACTTATCTGACAAAGGGTTAATCTCCATAATATACAAAGAACTCACACTGCTTAACAACAAAAAAACAAACAACCTGATCAAAAAATGGGCAGAGGACATGAACAGACATTTCTCAAAAGAAGATATAAATATGGCCAATAGACACATGAAAAAATATTCACCATTGCTAATCATCAGGGAAATGCAAATCAAAACTACACTAAGATATCACCTTACACCTGTTAGATTGGCAAAAACATCCAAAACCAAGAGCGACAAATGTTGGAGAGGTTGTGGAGAAAAAGGAACCCTCATACACTGTTGGTGGGAATGCAAACTGGTACAGCCACTATGGAAAACAGTATGGAGATTTCTCAAAAAGTTAAAAATAGAAATACCGTATGACCCAGCCATCCCATTACTGGGTATCTATCCTAAGAACCTGAAATCAGAAATCCCAAGAGTCCCTTGCACCTCATGTTCATCGCAGCATTATTTACAATAGCCAAGACGTGGAACCAACCTACATGCCCAGAAACTGATGATTGGATAAAGAAGATATGGTATATATACACAATGGAATACTACTCAGCCATTAAAAAAGACAAAATTGGCCCATTCACAGCAACGTGGATGGACCTTGAGGGTATTATGTTAAGCGAAATAAGCCAGTCAGAGAAAGACGAACTCTATATGACTCCACTCATAGGTGGAAGTTAATATATTGACAAGGAGATCTGATCGGTGGTTACCAGGGAAAAGGGGGTTGGGGGGAGAGCACAAAGGGGGAATTGGTGTACCCACAACATGACTAACAATAATGTACAACTGAAATCTCACAAGGTTGCAATCTATCATAACATTAATAAAAACAAAAACTATTTGTTGCTTATCTGCATTTGAAATTTAACTGGTATCCTCTATCTTATCTGGCAATCTTATCAATAAGCCACGTGACTAGTGGCTACTGTATTGGACAGTACATATATAGAATACTTCTATCCTTGCAGTTATTGGATAGTGTTTCTCTGGAAGAAGAAAAATAAGGTAGACAACTTGCTTTAATAGATATCACAACCAATTATAAAGTGACAATAATCAAGACAGTGTGTTAATGTTTCAGTGGTAAATTAATCGTTGGAACAAAACAGAGAGTCCAGAAACAGCCCCATGAATAGATAGGCACTTTACTCGCACAGAGAACAGAACGAGTAAGATCGGTTTGAGTGTTGGTCCCTCATGGCCAGTGGAGCTCACACAACAGCCCATAAAGGGAGACAGTCTGCATGCACCCCTTTCATACTACTGGCAAAGGACCCCGTTCCCTCTGCGCTGGTAACAGATACAGCAATGGAGTTGACTGAGTGACATATGGCGCACATGCTTAAGCAGAACAAACAAGTACACATCAAGTCCGGAACCAGGAAAGATATTCCCAAGGAGATATGCCCAGCACAGGCTTTGAGAGCTCTTTACCTCTTGGTAAGTAAATATTTCAAGACTAAGGCACATTCCTATGTGACTGTTCAGGGGTCAAAAGACTGCAAGCATATGAGTGTGTTTCCTAATACAGATATATACACACAGACACATGAAACATGACAGAAAAGACATGGGAGAGAAGTTGAATAAGAACAATCTTTTCAACAAAAGGACAAAAGAGTATATGATTCCAGTCTTACACCTTATACGAAAATCAGTTCTTGGATATTATATACCTCTATTTGTAAGACAACAAGAAACTTTTAAAAAATTGTATAGGGGAATATCTTTATTGTATTAATTTAGGAAAATATTTCTTATTCAGAGAGCACAAAAATATTGATATTTAACCACTTTCCAGTTATGAATTTCTCTTCACCAAAAAGCATCATTAAGAGAGTCAGAGAAATAAGCCACAGGCTGAGAGAAGGTATTTGGAACACATATAACTAACACTGTAAGACAGACAACACAGAAGGAAAATGAGTGAGAGTCTTCAACAGGCAATTCACAAAGATGAACTCAAATATATATTTGAAAAAGCGTTCAACTTTACTAGTAATCAGATAACTGCACATTAAACCCACAAAGAAATATATACCACACAACCTGTAGAATGTCTGGAATCATAAATTTTGACAAAAACCAAGAGCTGGCAAAGATGTGGAGCACCAGATACACACTGATGGAGGAGTTTAAATGTGGTAAAGCAGATGGGAAAACAATTTGCATTTAATTCTAAAGGTAAACACACCTGATAGTCCAGTAATTTCACTTGTAGATTTTGTCTCAACACATTTGCAGGCATGGATGTATTTAGGAGCAATGCAGAAGAATGTTCATCACAGCGTTGTGTACAGTAGGTCCAAACTGGAAGCAGCCTAAATATCCATCCATAGTTGAATGAATAAAGTGTTTGTGGGCATATTCATATGATGGAATTCCATACAGCAATGAAAAGTGAATGAGCTATGGCTATATGTAACAGTATGGGTGACTGTCACAAGTATTACATGGGGCAAAATGAACCAGATAAAAATATATAATGTATTGTATATAACTCCATTTATACAGAGTTCAAAAACAGACAAAATAAAGCTGTGGTGTTTAAAAATACATACTTAGGTGGTGAATCTATAAAGAAAATCAAGAAAATATTTACCATAAAAGTCAGGTGTGGTGGAAGGGTTTGCAGTATGAGGCAAGCACAAAGCACACGATATTTATGCTAGCAATGTTCTTGTTTCTTTACCTAAGTGGTGGTTACATAAGTATTTATTCACTACAATCTGTTTTATGTGTTTTGTATTTTCTCTTGTGTTATATTTAAAAATAAAATTTTTTAAAGTCAGTTGCAAATTCTGAACATATGTGACATTCATCCCCACACTGTACATGTTGTTGATCTCGCTTGTCATGTGAAAACACAGATATAAATTATTTCTTTTGGTAATGTTCTTGTACTGCAGTAAATCTTCTATCAAGCTATGAACTTTTAAATATGATATTACCAAGTAGAAGAGAGGAAGAGAACAAGAGAAATGAGGAGTTAAAGGTAAAATGGAACAGAGAGACCTTACTACATAAGGAAGAAAGCAAATAGAAACTAGGGAGAGGGAAGAACAGAAGGACAGAGAGAGGCTTTTACAGGGAGAACGGAAACAGAAAGAAAGAAATTCATTACACAATAATGAAGAGATAGAAAATTATGTGGAAAGAACCAGGATCATAGAGAAAAACTTTTAGACCGTGTCCTACATAGCTCTAGAATTTTACTTTCAAATTCCCTCAGGAGCATTATGCATGTCAACTTTTGCCAGAACTGCCCAGCAGAGAGGAGGACACAGGCCCTAGATCCATGGTGAAATAAATGTCAGAGAGCCTGTTTTTCTTGTAAATTGCTCCAATGTTTGATACAAAAGGACTCATGATTACATCTAAAATAAGTTCTGTTCTCCATAACAGGTGATTAGATCTTAGGAATTCGAACTTTTTCTGAGGCCTTTAGAGAGGCCCCTTTCAAGAGACAACCACCTGGCAGTAGAAGGCAGCATGGACAGTGGAGTCTGTGGCCACAAGCCTGAGGGGTTCTCCCCGGAGGATGCCCCAGTTCTAGGAAGGGAGCACCAGGGGCAAGTGCAGCCATGGAGAGAGAGGTCCCACCAACAGTGGGCACACAGCAGCCTTCGAAGCACAGAGCCGTAGTCATGATGCCATGTATGGCAGTATCCCAGGACAGGTGGCAAACTTGGCACTTATTTGAGTCAAGATGGGCTTCTAGGAGACCTCACTGGCAGTGCTAACCAAGAAACCAACTGAAGGGCAAAAAGCAACTTGCCTAAAGCCACATGGCAAGTCAGCAGCAGAACAAGGATGTGCCCAGAGGGTCTGTCGACCCACAGTCCAGGGCATACCACTATATCCCACGTGGCTTTGCCAGCCCCAGTCCTAAGCAGAGACCTGATGGCACCCCCTACACCCGTCCCCCCTCCCCACCATCTTGACCCCAGCGATGGGAACATTGCAGTCTCCAGCAGGAAGGGAAGCAGTCCCCAGGCTCAAGGGCTGTGGGCTGAAGGCCACAGGGCTTTGTGGGAGGAGCGTTGCAGTCCTGCCTGTGGCCTGCAACCATTCAACTCTGCCCTGAGCAGCTAGGCCTTCTGCTCTGTGGGTAAAGATCATGGTGGGCGGGGGCTGACTTTGGCCTCCAGGGCACTGTCACTGTGGACCCTAAAATGGTATAATTGAGATAAGGTGAATAAATTACAAAAAAAGCCTACTTTTTACAAGCCAAAAATCAATCAATCAATATTTTTAAATATTCCTTCCCATCACCTCTTCATTCACTGTGGCTCAAGGGTTGATTTTCCCTTTGCTAATGCGATAGACTCCTGCTGAGTCTTCCCTCCCGCACTCCCACCCTATTTTTAAAATCCTGTACATTATGTCTGAATTAACCTCAAAGCACGTATTTGATAAAATGAGTGAGGCAGAGAGAGTGGGAACATGCTTTAGATGGTTATGAGCCATATATTAGGAAGAGATAAATTTCTCCTGTATCATTTGCTATCAAGTAATTTGTGTATTTCAGATTCCTTGTGGACTTCTCTTTCTCCTCTTTGACAGTAAAAGTATTCTGCAGCACCCTCCTTAACTATCTACGTTTTTCCCTTGGCATTACCTACCTCTAGAACTTCTACACCTTAAATATTTATGCTACTGGCTTTTATATTACTCTCCAGCTTTTGCTTCTATTTGAGACACCAACAATCTCTTGTACTAAATTTCATTGGATATTTATCCTTTTCGAATAGCTTCCTATCATCTCAAAATTATGATGATGAGATCTAAAGTCTTTGTGCTTTCATTAAAGCTGAGTATTCCATATATTTATTTATTTGTTTGGTTTTGCTCAGTGATTTCACAATTCTCATATCTGTTCCACTCTGTATAATTTATAGCTTTACATTTCCTTTTATCTTTCCATTTCTCTTATGCAAAAATGATCAATTCTTTTTCATTATTTGTTCATATTTATCCTTTCCTTTGTGGTCCCACTGATTCCACCCTACTCTAAACTGTTACTGCTTTATCACTAAACTACTGCAACACTGCCCAAATGAGATGCTCGCCTCTGTTCTTTCCTTCCTAGTTGATTTTGGGAAGATACTGCCTAAGATACTACTCTGAACGTATCAGACTCTAATTCCAAAACTTGAATGTCTGTTATTAAAAAAAAAATTCCCTCCAAAATAGTTTCCAAATGACTTCACCCAGCATAGTTTTTAAAGCTAACTCCTAACTCCCCACATTTAAATCCCACTATTTTCCAAAAAGGACCCCTTCCCTGAGATACAAATCTCAAAGTAACTCAGTCTTTATAAGTTTGACATTTAGTGAGAAAATAAGGTAAAATGGAAAGTTCGGGTAAATGAGAAAAATTTATTGATTTTCACATGCAGCATTTACGGCTCAGCTGAACATGCTCAGTTTGTATGATATGATATGTATGCATGACAATACATATTACATGAGCTGCCAATTATGTCTGTACTAATTTTTTGGTTGATATGGCTTCCTTGAATTATAGATATTTCAGATTTAAAAGACCCAGATATTACTTTTATTAGTTGTACCCCTGTATAACAAATCACCATAAAATTTATCAGCTTAAAATAATAAATGATTATTATCTCAAAATTTCTAAGTATCAAGAATTTGGGTTCAGCTTAGCTAGATGACTCTGAATCTGAGACTCTCACAGACTACAATAAGGATGTCGGCCACATATACAGTCATCTCAAGGCTCATCTGGAAGAAGATTTGATTCCAAGCTCACACATGACGGTCAGCAGACCGCAAGTCCTCAGTGGTTGCTAATCAGAACCAGTGACATGTTATATGGTAAATTATCATATGCTTCTTTATTTTTATTCTAAATTTATCAATTTGTAAAAGGATGTTTTATATTAATTAGGGCAGAAGTAATTTATAGAATGAGTTATGTTAGTAACGGATCTCATTCACCAAAAATCATTTCACTGAATATCAATTCCGTGAAAACTAATTTTTCTTTTCAGCCTGCATATCCATAGCCCTTAAATTTAAGTTAACAGAAATCTGTGCAGAGAGATCCCTGACTTAAGTAGCTTTAATCAAGTCAGACATCTTTTTCTGTGTCAATGGCTATTTAACATATATGGAATTATACTTTAGTATTGCACATGTTATTCATAAATAATGTTGCTTTCTGCCTGTGTCTGTCTGCTCATTACTGTTCAAACTTTCTGAGTGCAGGAGCTGCGACTTCTCTCTTTTTTGTATTGTGCTTTACCCTCTAGTGACTAAGATCAGCCTCTGCCCAATCAGGAGTGCCACATTATTATCGCGGACTACAATGATACCAAATAACACTCAAGGAGAAGAATAAAATGGGGATTTTAAAACTGGGAGAGACGATCCTATTATATTGATGTTGGAGGATTCAAGGGGATTTTGTGTTAATTTTCAAACCATGGTTAGAGTAAAGATGAGATTTCTGGAATTTGTTCTCAGTCTTAGATATGGAATGTTACCACCTTAAATCAGTTTCCAAGAATCAGAATCTGAGATGAGGATTTTTACAATAATGACTTGTCAGGGCAGGGTTCGTAGCAGAAGTGCAGTGAAGGAAGCAGGATAGGGCAGATTAAGAAAGCTAAGCAAGGATGAATATTACCTTTGGTCTAGTACCAGGGAGAGCTCTGGAGCACAAGTTGAGTCACAGAATTTGTCCCACATTACAGCAAAGGAGCTAACCTTTGGAAGCCTGGTGGTCACTCAGTCATTGACCTCTGCCCGCCCTAGAGAGAGGGGGCAGCTCACTTTCTAACGAGAGTAATTCTCCAGACAAGGGGGTAACTGTGATCAATGTTAGAAATCTGTCAATGTAATTCAACACATTAGTAGATTATAAGAACAAAAAATATAATTGTTTCAATTGTCACACAAAAAAGCCTTTGATAGAGGTCAACATGTGTTTTATGACTACAAAAACTCTAAAAAGTAAGAATAAAAGGGAATTTCACTGAGTTACTAAATATTATATGCCAACAAATTAGAGCAATCATCTGTAATGGAGAAACTAAAGATGCTCCTTTAAGATAGAGAAGAGGGCAAGGATGTCCACTATCATTGTTACCATTAAATGTACTTCTGCAAATATTAACCATCATATCAGGTAAGACACAGAAACATGTATGTAATGATTGAAAAGAGGTAAAACTCTGTTTGTACATGCCATGAGACTTTATATAGAGAAACAAACAGAATCAAAAGACAAACTATTCAACTAACAAGAGAGTTCACCAAAGTTGCCAGATAATGATACAGTAAAGAATAAAATACAATTTATATCAGCAATAAAAGTTATATAGTGGGGCCAGCCCAGTGGCATAGCGGTTAAGTTCATGCACTCCAATTTGGCAGCCTGGGGTTCGCCAGTTCCTATCCCAGGCACAGACTTAAGCATTGCTTGTAAAGCCATGCTGTGGCAGGAGTCCCACATATAAACTAGAGGAAGATAGGCACAAATGTTAGCTCAGGGCCAATCTTCCTCAGCAAAAAGAGGAGGATTTGTGGCAGGTGTTACTTCAGGGCTAATCTTCCTAAAAAAAAAAGTTATATAGTATACAGAATTAGTTGAATAAAGATACGTAGAACTCTATGGAGAAAATGTTAAATTATTTTAAAAAGTATAAAGAAAGATTTACATAACTTAAGAGTTATCCTGTGCCTTTGATTGGAAAGACACTAAATATATCAATTTTCCTGAAAATGATTTATAAATTTAATGTAATGAACTTAACAAATGTGTAAAGATTGTATGACAGTAGCATTTTCACTAGCAGTTTTCCAGATTAATTTTGGAAAAATGTACTAGAAGGGAGAATTGTTCAATCTGACATTAAGACATATTATAAGACCTACTAATGGAAAGTCAAGTTCATGGTGCAAAAACAAACAAAAATATCATAGGATAGAGGTCTCAAAGACAGATACAAGTATTTGTATAGAAACCTAATGTATAGTAAGTATGGCACTGCAATAATGGTGAAAGTTTAGTAGTAGTTTGACAAAATTAGATCACTAAATGCAGAAAAATAAAACTATATTTCTAAATTATATGGCATAAAAGGATGAACTCTAAATGGATTAAGAAACAAAACTTGAAATTTAAAAAACTATAAAGTTAATATAAAATATAAGAGAAAATATTTGTGACCTAGCAGTGAGGAAAAACTTCTTAAACAAACCTCAAAATGCACAACCTATAACCTGAGAAATTATGGATTTTATCATGACAAAATTAAGGATTTCTTTTCATTGAAAGACATAATAGATAAAGATGTGCAAAATTGCTAGTATTCCAAGTAATGCAAATTAAAACAATAATAAGCCACCATTTCACACCCATCAGATTGACAAAAATTAGAAAGCTAGATAATGGCAAGAAACTAAGAATTTGTACTGCTCAAGGAACCCTTGTGTGCTGCTGTGGATGGTACAGGTATACTTGGAGAAGATGGTAGAATTTTGAAGATCAACTTTGTGTAATTTCAATTTGCAGAAAGTTGGTTTTTCTTTGCTCTAACTTTAACATGCTTTTGGAGAAGTCCCGTCTGACTCTGAGGCACTTCAAGGTTAGGAGATAGTTTGAAAAATTTTAGCATTATCTTTAGCTTCCCAGAGTGGTATACTTTCCCATACATTATGATGGAGTGGATGATAGATTGTGGAATCACAGTCTGAAATCATCATGGTGGCATTAGGAATTAAACTATTTTGAATTTGGCTTGAGATCATGACGTGGATGTAGAGGGAGAGTGTTGGTGGTGATGGAGAAGTATTCTCCAAACATTTTTGTTCCTGAATCAATTTCATTAAAAATTTTTAGCACCCCCACATCAATACATTGCATGTCTTACAGGATGTTAAAATATTATGTCTCTCTTTTGGCTGAGATTTCAAAGGCTACTAGCAAGGTGCTAGTTCACCAAGTATGCACAACTTGCAAAGAAGTGGGTATTTAGAATATTGATTCAGTGGCTGAAGAGGATTTCTTTGGTGAGAACTAGTGTGCTACATAAGCTTCCTCCAACTCCAGAAGAAAATGAAGGTGTTTCCTGTTAACTGAGGCAGAGAGAAAAAAAGAGAACCAGTTAGAAAGCCTGATTCTAGTCTTGGAATTTCAGAGTCCAAAGACTGATATATACTGATGTGGAAGAGCAAAAAGGAACTAGAGGGCCAGCCCGTGGCCAAGTGGTTAAGTTCGAGCGCTCGGCTGCAGCGGCCCAGGGTTTTGCCGGTTCGGACCCTGGGCGCAGACACGGCACCTCTCGTCAGGCCACGTTGAGGCTGCGTCCCACAGGCCACAACTAGAAGGGCCTGCACTTAAGATATACAACTATGTACCAGGGGGGATTTGGGAAGATAAAGCAGACAAAAGAAAAAAAAAAAGATTGGCAACAGTTGTTAGCTCAGGTGCAAATCTTTTTAAAAAAAAGAAAGAAACTAGAGAACTACATTTCCTCTGATGATGGGGAAAGGATGCTAGATGTTTCTTATTGGTCAGATGTGGGCCAAAAGGTAGGAGTCCACCTGGAGCAGTTTTGATTTCACATGAGACTTCCTGAAGCAGAGCTATGATAGCCACAGAGCCACTGGAGGACAATGTGATGCTCAGGGCCTGAGGCAGGAATCAGAAGGAGAAAGTCTCAGGAGCTGTGCTCAGAAGTCCCAGAGGTGTGTCTGCAGGGCTTTTGAAAGAAGCCCACAAGATGTGAGGATCTTCTGCATCCATGGAGCATTATCTTGTCTACTCCAGTCCCATGCACTGACCTTCAGGGATTGAAGAGACTCCTGGCACTCAGGTACAAGACTCCTCAATCAGAGAAACTATCAGCATAGACTCTCCAGGGACAATTATCTGCCACTTCCTTGTGTTCATAAAGGCAGTCCCACATTAGGTTCTAAGAGTCTGAGTGGTAGTCTCTGTTCTTTTGGTATATTTTTGACCCCAGGTAAGTGAAGAAGTATTTTTTAATTGCTTAACCAAAGCTCCACTTCTCTTAGAGATATACTCTTCTATGCCTTGATTTTTGGATGTGGTACTAAGTGAGCAGGAAAGTGGAGTGTAATGACCTGAAAATTTCCAAGGGAGGCAGTAATCAAACTGTTTGTCCCATGCTTTGGGTGGCAGGAGTAGGCTGAGCATGTGTAAACCGAGAAGTTCTGTTATTTCGGGTAATTTCAGTATCACTCAGAATGGCTCTCTACTGGCTTACTGGTTCTTTATTAAATAAAGGACAATATCTTTATTCAATAAAAAAGAGAAGAGACTAAAATGGCGTCGGATTGCAGAGAATAGTATCAGAAACACCTTTTGTGTGACTTTCTCACAAGAACCAGTCTTTCGTGTCAATATTTGTATATTAGTTATTTTTTGTTGAGCTCTTGCTATGCTCACTTATTTCACATGCTTGCTATGTGATTTTCATAGTTATAAGTAAGGGATTGGATAATATACTTTTGAGGATCCTTGCAACTTAAAGAGTCTGCTTTTCTAAGGTATCTTCCCTTTTTTAATGTATTTTTTGGTGGGGAAGATTGGCCATGAGCTAACATCTGTGCCACTCTTCCTCTATTTTGTGTGTGGGATGCTGGCACAGCACGGCTTGATGAGTAGTGTGTAGGTCCACACCCGGGATCCGAACATGTGAACCCTGGGCTGCCAAAGCAGAGCATGCGAACTTAACCACTTATGCCACCAGGCTGGCCTTCTAAGGTCTCTTTTTTGAGAACACTCTTTAATAAAGAAGCATTGGGTCCCTTAGAAGGAAGTGAAGAAGTCAAGACTAAGAGCTTGGAAAGCAAATTTTCTTATGAATTTTCTGCAAGCCTTTTCTTATGGATTCTTTGCAGCCATTTTGGAGATTTTCCTATGAGGCGAACCTCTGTGTGAAATAGCTGTGCTGTATATGGCAAATTATGGCCCATAGTCTATTGTGTGCTAGGTCCAGTCTATGTCTGTGAGAGGTGGCCATCATATGCAGAATACTTTGTGTATCATGTGGGGGATATCGTTCCAGATGTGGAGATAGAAGAATTTTTTCACCACTTGTTACCTGTGTGAACTTGTGAGTCAGTTATCTTCTGTAACTTTTAGTTTCTTTAACTATAACTCATATAATTGTTATGAGAAAAAATTAACATGCCAGATGTGAACTTTTTTCTAAGTTCTACAGTGTTATGGATATGTAATGATGGGAAGAAATCCAAGTTTTCTTCTTGGGAAGTTCTGCTATAGTACCTGACGTTCCAGCAGTAGTGATCCATTACTGAATGTTAAACTTTGCATCCCCAGGTAATCTATTAAGAAATACATTAGTGAGCCGGCCTCATGGCTAAGTGGTTAAGTTCATGTGCTCCACTTCAGTGGCCCAGGGTTCACCAGTTCAGATCCCCAGCAGAGACCTACACACTGCTCATCAAGCCATGCTGTGGCAGCATCTCACATAGAAGAACTAGAATGACTTACAGCTAGGATATGCAACTATATACTGGGACTTTGGGGAGAAGAAAAAAAAGAGGAAGATTGGCAACAGATGTTAGCTCAGGGCCAATCTTCCTCAGGAAAAAAAAAAAAAGAGAGAGATTACTGAGACAAGTTAA
Organism: Equus quagga; assembly: GCF_021613505.1. Taxonomy (NCBI): domain Eukaryota; kingdom Metazoa; phylum Chordata; class Mammalia; order Perissodactyla; family Equidae; genus Equus; species Equus quagga. Next base: position 35,720,620 of record NC_060281.1, read on the forward strand.
GTATTCTCAAGGATTTATGGCCAAATAGGTGCTATAAATCACACAAATAAATATGCTGTGTGTTAAGTATCACAATTGTGATCTAAACTAAGGCATGTAGAGTTTCCAGGAAGGGAGAGGCATCATTTTTCAATTGAAGGGAAAGTGGCATTTAAAGCTGAACTTTGAAAAAATGAAGATTGGCAGATAGTAATGGAGGCAGAACAAAAGACATCCAGGTTGACTGGATATGAAAGACTAAAACTAAAGGGCATATTCCGAAAAAAAAAAAAAGTATTTTTATTTCAAGGCTATTAACCCTCAGAGGAGTCACTTACCAATTGTTTATATCATTTCAATTGGTCACCACATGACAGCTTACCTAACAATTTGGAAACACAGGAAAGGCGTGTTTTGAAGTGAGGAGGAGTAATTATGGGGCAGAGAAGACTTGGGAGGAATCTTAGGCGACAAAACAAAAGCATGAGGAAATCCCTGGGAGAAAGTGGTTCTTTCTCTGAATGTGTAAGAGACACTGAGAAAGGAGGCAGGGGCTGCTGAACCAAGTGTTTCCTCCTTCACTGTTTGAGAACTGGGCTGCTGATCCCATTTCATATTGACCTGTGTTTGTATGGGAAGTCAGTTCTCAGAAGGATAACTTCTCATGAGGAACAGTCTGGCAAGAAAATTGGGGCCCCTTGTATTCACAACAGCTCTTCTGACAACAGTACTATCCGCTATCTTTCATACACTGGGATTCAGTGCTTCCCTGGATTCCTTCCTACTTGTATTTTGCCCCTTTTCAGTTTTCTTTTCCAGCTTCTCTATCCAGCAAATTAGTTCTGGAAGTCATGAAAATGTTTCATTCCATGCTTCCTCTTTCTTACTCTGTGATCTCCCATCTATATGAATTACCCTCCAAATGCTGATGTTTTACAAGCTTATATCCCAAGTTCATGCCTCTCCTCTCAGATGTTACAAATTTGTATTTTTGAGTCCATACCATTCCTTTCAGGTCAAAATGCCAAATGTTTATTTGACATATTTTGTTGGATATCACAAAGACACCTCAAATTCAACATGGCCAGTACTGAACTTTTGATCTCCCCCTGGATATCAATTTCTTCCAGCTTTCCCTATTTTAGTCAATGACTCCATCAACCATCTAATTATTCAAACCTGCAATCTACATCAGCACAGTGTACTCGTTAAGGCCACAAGTTGAAATGTAAAACTTGATATCACCATTTCTGTATAATTTTAGACAAATTATTTACTTTCTCTGAAATTCATTTAAAATTTTTTTACTTGTAATATGGGCATGATACACCTATTTCATAGTTTTTTGTTTTTTGGGGTTTTGTTTGGTGTGAGAATTGGATAAGGCTTGTAAAATGGGTATTTCATAATAATCATTCAATATATGTCAGTTATGATTAATATTTTTAATTCATCCCTCCTCCTCACTTCATACCAAAATGGTAAAGATTATATCTCCTAATATCTTTCAAATGCCTCCACTGTTTTCTAATCCAATTCTCATTACTCTATTCTAAAGTACTGTTGCCTCTTGTCTGGACAACTGAAATGGTGAACTCAGTGGACTGAGGAAGCCAAAGATTCTTCTACAAACCATATTCTGCAACAGACATTCACACCTCACCAAGAAAATGCAGGTGGATCTGACCCAGCCATTATTAAGACAGGACTCTTAGAGCAAATGGTGCCCTTCTGTGGCTTTCTTTCTAATTAAATGCTGTCTGTGCTGCATATTTTAGAGATTTTATTGACAAATGAAATATTGGATATACTTAGTCTGTGTTTGGTGACAGATGTGAGCTCTGATATACGAAGGGAAGCTGCTTCTTTGGGTTGGAATCTGACATAGATGGTGATGATTTTTATTTGGAACACTTTTGTTCCCTTGTTTTGCAGACCATCACTATCGCAGCATATGATTCTTGTCATCTGTTCTTCTTTTTGCCCAGTTTCCAAAAGGAAACTAGGAACATCATGGAAGGAAAGAATCAAACAGTTCTGTCAGAATTCATCATTTTGGGATTTTCCAACCTAAGTGAATTGCAGTTTTTACTATTCACCATCTTCTTTTTAACTTATCTGTGTACTTTGGGAGGAAATACATTCATTATTTTGGTGACCATGGCTGATCCACATTTACACACACCCATGTATCATTTTCTAGGGAATTTGGCCTTTCTTGACATCTGTTACACCACCACCAATGTCCCCCAGATGATGGTGCATCTTGTATCAAAGAAGAAAAGCATTTCCTTCGGGGGATGTGTGGCTCAACTTTTTGCATTCATTTTCTTTGTGGGATCAGAATGTCTCCTCCTGGCAGCCATGGCGTATGATCATTACATTGCAATCTGTAAGCCCTTAAGGTATTCAGTTATTATGAACAAGGTCCTGTATAGCCAGTTAGCAGCCTCTTGCTGGACTGGTGGTTTCCTCAATTCAGTGGTGCACACAGTACTGACATTCCGCCTGCCCTTCTGTGGAAACAACCAGATTAATTATTTCTTCTGTGACATTCCTCCTTTGCTGATCTTGTCTTGTGGGGACACTTCTGTCAATGAACTGGCATTGCTCTCCATTGGAGTCTTCATTGGTTGGATTCCTTTTCTGTGTATTGTCCTTTCCTACCTTTACATAATCTCTGCCATCTTGAGGATCCGCTCCTCGGAGGGGAGACGCAAAGCATTTTCTACATGTGCCTCCCACCTGATCATTGTCCTTCTCTATTATGGCAGCGCCCTTTTCACATACGTACGGCCAATCTCAGCTTACTCATTGGAAAAAGACAGACTAATCTCAGTATTATATAGTGTCGTTACTCCAATGCTAAACCCTATAATATACACTTTGAGGAATAAGGACATAAGAGAAGCTGTGAAAGCTGTGGGGAGAAAGTGGCAGCCACCAATTCCTTCTTTTAATATGTAACCTTTACTTATCTGCAGTCAGTAATCTTATATTAGAAAATTAATTTTTTCGTCACTCAACTGTTTCCTGTGGCACTCAATTTACAAACTGATTGCAATATTGGGACAGATATCAAAAAGGTGGTATACTCAACCCTAGTGCACATATCCTTGAGCTTTTGTTAGTCCTGTGCACAAGACATTGATGATACTCTTTTTAGATATGTTCTTCTTATTGATACTGTCTGTTCCTGAATCCTCCATCCAAAAGACAATGTCCCTGTTTCATGCAATATGTGTTTGATGGACATAATTTCTTGATACTTTCCTTCCTTCTTTATATTACTCCCCATACATTGAGGAATATGGAAGACTTTTTCCCCATGCTCCTCATGTATGTTTGTTATATTTCTCTTATTACTTAAGTCATGCTTTTGGCTTTTCTTTCTTTCTTAGGTTCCTTTTAACGGAACATAATCACCAATAGGCTAGGTTCACATTATGCTGATTTTGACAGAGCTATGTGAATCACGATGAAATGATATTTTATCTCCAGATCTGTTGGCAATTAGATTTAGTTTTGTCACCTGCTGCATGGTTCAATGCCAATTTATCTTCACATTGGAAAGAATAGTAAGAGAGTCACAGCTTCTCAATCTCAATTATATTTCTTACTCTGTCTAAAAGGTGGAATGTCCTAAAGGAATTTTTCTAGAAATAAGTCCACGTGACAGATTACTATTTTTTCTAAAAATTTAAAACACACAGAATCAGAGAAAAATGTGCAGAAAAATAATTAAGTTTTGGGGGGGTAAAAATTCTTTGTTACATGGTAACTAAATTTAGAAAAGAGAGTAGGAATTACAGATATAAAAGCAAAGGTACTAAATTACTGCTTTCTATATGCTATTACCACGTAAGGGACAAATATGAAGATAAAACAAATGGGCAAGAAGACAAAGTGGTAGAAGAGAGAAAGAAATATAGAAAAGGGAGAGAAAATTTGAAAGATAAATCTGGAGGCTTAGAGATGCAAATAAAGGAAAATAACACTCAACGTAATAATCTAAGATATTGACAGATAGACAAAAAGGAAAAGGTTTACAGATGGAGGAGACAAGCTGTGTAGCATCTTTCCTCCCAACTCTCTCAGGATCTTCTTCTCAGACCTATAAAGGCCTCTGTAGCTTAAGTCTTAATTTTTTTTTCATTTCTGTCCTTTTGCCATAGTGTTCCAACAGAGTGCCTTGTCTTACTTCCGTCCTGTTCTAATGTACCATGCACATCACTTATGGGTTAACTTTCCTAAGATAGTGCTGTGTCCAGTCTTCTGTCCTGTGTTTAAAGAGGCCTCCACTGGTTTACATATTCCCACCTACCCATAATTGTTTGTAATCAGTGTATTCAATATTCTAAGTACTGCCTGTCTCATAATCTTATCTCCTTTAGAAATCCTAAAAACACCTTCCCCATATAGGGCTTGATTTTGTCTTAACTCCATCCCATCACTATAGCCATTTTCTTAATTTGGAATTCATACTCTAACAATTATTTCATCAAAATGCTCTTCATTTTTTATAGTCTCATTCAAAATCTACTTTCTCCTCTCATTATTCCAACTGGAAATGTTTTATCTTCCTTCTTAAGTCACATGGTACTACCCGAAATGCTGTTCTGGGGGGTAGTAGTTCTCCATAGCCCCTAGTGTGATGTTTCATTCACTGTAGGGCATTAGTCTAGGATATTATGTTTGTGGAATAGATAAATGAAGTAAAGAGAAGGGAGAGTGTGATTTAGCTGGTTAAAAAGTTTAAGTTTAAGTAAACTTTTATAGTCACAATTGCTGATTACTTGAACAGACAATTTTGGTCTTTTTGTGTCAGCACGTATTTCTCATCAAATATTTCAAAAGTGCAGAAAAGCCAGGGTTCATTCTTTGACCATATGCTCTTCTATCTCAATGTGGTCTATCTCTTTAATCTTCTTTCTTTCTTTCCTTATTTTTTATTTATCTCAATAATGCCATTCTTTTTAACATTTCTTATTTATTTATTACTAAAAAACTTGTATTGTGGTAAGAACACTTAACATGAAACCTATTCTCTTAAATGTTTAAGTGCACAATACAGTGTGTGGAGAATTGTTCAAATGGTAGGAAGTTTCAGTTATGCAAGATGATGTGGAGCTCTGCTGTAGAACACTGTGCCTATACTTAATGTTACTTTTATGCTTTAAATATTAACCCTATGCCACTGACTCTCACTTTGTAAATGTACAGCGTGTATTTCTATCCTAAATGCAGTCAAGTCTCGTAAGCCTAAATGTTGTTTTAATCCAAACTCATCATCCTTTGGTCAAAATCAATTTCCATATTTTTTTAAATCAATGGTGCTACAATTCTCATATACCGTTTCTATCTTATTAGTTTTCTTCCCTTCCTGATGTGATTCCAGTGATTAGTTCAGAGCTCTGAATGAAGATAGCATTTTGTTAAAGCTATAGCTGTTGACTTTCAATGTACTAAAGAAAATAAGTAAATTAATATTAAAAAGTAGAAAAGTAAAATACACATAAAAAAACCTAGGGAAGTGAACTCCAAAACAAATATGCTAGCATACCACTAGAGAGAGTCATAGACAATTTGAGTTGTTTCTTCTCAGAATAGGAAGGACAGTAAGAACTGTGGAGAGTGAGAATGAAGATGGAGGAAAGAGAGCCAATAATAATGATGTCATACACCTGAGAAAGTGGGAGCACCTACAACAGGGAGCTCAGGTGTGGGGGCTCACTTCAGTGACAGGAATGAAGGAGGAAATGACACGTGCACCTGTGGATTTGGAGACTAAATACTGATGGAGTTCGGGGGCCGGCCCCGTGGCCTACTGGTTAAGTTCGTGCACTCTCCTTTGGCGGCCTAGGGTTTCGCCGTTTTGGATCCTGGGCACTGACATGGCACCACTCATCAGGCCATGCTGAGGTGGCATCCCACATGCCACAACTGGAAGGACCCACAACTAAAATTTACACAACTATGTACCGGAGGGATTTGGGGAGAAAAAGGAAAAATAAAATTTAAAAAAGAAACAAAACTGATGGAGTTCAGAATTGATGGTTTGTTTTACTTTGTAATGTCAGAAAAAGAAAATAATTACAATTTTTTTTCCTGTAATGTACTATTACTTTTTAATTGAGATTTAATAGTTAAACAATAAAATACACAAAATGTAAGTGCACATTTAGACAAAATTTGACTCATATTGTCTACTGACCCTAATATAGACATAAATTGCATTCATCACTCCAGAAAATTTCCTCCATGCCCTGTTCCAATCAGTTCTTCTACCCCAGCCAGAAACAACCACTCCTCACATTTATTTCATCCTAGCTTAATTTTGTCTCTTCTAGAGTCTCGTATAAGTAGAATCATACAGTATGTACTATTTTGTGCTTAGTTTCTTTCGATCAACATAATGCTTTGTGATTCTCCCATGTTTTTGAGCATATCAGTAATTCATTCTTTTTTATTGCTTTTCCATTGTATGAAATTACTGTAATTTATCTTTTCAATAGTTGATAGACATTTGGGCTGTTTATAGTTTTGGACTATACAAGTAAAGCTTTTATGGAAATTATTGTATAAGTCCCTTGACAGATACGTGTTCATTTTTCTTAGATAAATAACTAAAGGTAGAATGATTGAGTCATAGGGTAAGTATATACATAAAACTTTGTTAGAAAAAGGCAATGAATTTTCCAAAGTAATTATTTTATTTTATTCTCTCACTAGCAGTATGTGAGTTCCAATTGTTCCATGTCCTTGCCAACACTCTTGATATTGTCAATTATTTTTAAAGCAACAAAAGGGATTTATTGACTTACGTAACGGAAATCCAAAGGAGATGGAATTCAAGCATGGTTCCATCAGGGCTCTGGCCATTTGTTTGTGATTCTTTTGGATGTGCTCCCATCTGAGGGGCTTCAGCCTCAGGTTATCTTCCAGCAGCATCCAAGGTTGCAGGCCTCCTTCTTTATCCAGGGATAACTTAGATCCCTCCCTGTCTTCCATTTCACAAGCATTGTAAAAAAGGTCTTGAGCTTTGTCTGACTTGGCCTTACTTCAGCCAGTTCTGCCTCTTGGAGTGTCTGATTCTAAATGGCTGGTTAAGGAAACCAAACAGATGGAGTTGATGAGCAATTCTAAGTGGCATGTGGGCCCCAGGGCTTACTGGAGTCAGGAGGAGTCTACGCCAAATTGTTGGAAGAGGTAATTGTGAGTATGTGACCACTGATTGATCCATGAGCCAGACCTGGGCAATCAGAGACCCTTCACCGCCTCCCCTGTCCTTGGACTGTACATTCTGCCTGCTGTTCTCACAGTGGGAGCCATTTTCAATGCTGCAGGCTTGAGAGAGCAATGTGTTGTTGAGACCATCTGAATGCTACATGTGATTGAACTCAGTTAAGGCCTCCATAAACTTTTAAGATTCTGGCAGGCAGGTATGGAGGTCTACTTGTTTTGCAGCTGCCCAAGACAAACCGTGTTAAGTAAGCTCCCTTGCTTATTAAAACTGCTGCCTACCAATCTGGAATAGTCTGCCTATTTCTTTGGTCTCTCCTTGCCCTCCATGTATGGGGGCCAGTGTCAGATTTCACCCATAGAACTTCCAAGTTTGTAAACCAACACAAGTGATCTCTGCTCTGACTTGCTAGTATCTGATTTTACCAAATAATATAATCACCTTGGCAGCAGGACACTGGAACTGGGATACCCACGCCTGGTACTTCAGACTTCAATATCATATGTGGGTCTGTTTGAAGACCCACGAGGGGCCCAGGACTCAGATTTTGGAGGCTTCACTATGCATCATGGCAAACACATTGGAATGTGGCCACATTCCACATTCAATAAAGGGAAAAAATGATGAAAGAAGAGTGGTGCTCAATTGCAATTGAGTAGGTGATAATGCTATTGTTTGTAAACATTTAGTTTCTTGATTTTGCTGTTTGCTTTTCATTTTAGGAGTCAATATATTTTCTTGGGCTCTTGCAAAGCTCATAGGCACTGGGCCTGGGCCTGTTGTGTCTAATGGAGTAACCAGCCCAGTTGAGTCCAGGGATGGTGATTAGCACATGTGCCCCTAAAAGAATACCAGGCCTGAAGCCAGACTTGTGGAAGCTGGTCCTAGTTCTGCCTTTAACTAGTTGAGTGACCTTGGGCAAGGTACAAACCTCTCTGGGCCTTCATGTGGTCATTCATCAATTGGAGACAAGGGTAGCAACATTTGTTCCCTGTGTACTTCCCTGAAGGAGCATTTCTTCCAGTTGATGAGAGAAGAGAGGACTAATTGTGTCTTGCTATAGAGCCAAGTAAACCCAATTCCTTTTGGATCCATTCAATACACAATTGTTGACTGCTTACCCAAAGCCAAGCTCCCAGTGAAGCTTTGAAGAGGTGGAGCTTGCCAAGCCAGAGCTTCTGCATTCATAGTGGTCCAGGCAGACAGACTTGAAGTCAGCAGAGATGTATGGTAAGGGTTCAGTGGGATTCAGGGAACTAGGCTGAGAGACAGAGAACCATGGAAGAGCTAAACAATGGAAATCCCCTTTCCTTGCAGAGGAGAGTAAAATACCCAAACCAAGTAAATTCAACAATGATTTGGGGAGAAGCCTGAGGGGTACAGAGGTGAAAGTCAATTTTTTAATTTAAGAAATTTTGATGGGTGTGTCTAAGGTAGTTTTAATTTATATTTCTAAGGCGGCTGATGATGTTGAGCATCTTCTATGGACTTATTGGCCATTTCCATTTCTTCTTTGGTGAAATGTCTTTTCAAATTTTTCCTGTCTTAATTAGGTCTTTTTTCTTTTTAGCATTACAGTTTAGAAATCTAAAAATATATTTTGGGTACAAGTTCATCACGTTATATTTTTATTTTTATCTGGTTTGTAGTATTTCTTTCCATTTTCTTTAGCGTCTTTTAAAAAGCAAAAATGCTTACTTTTGATGTATTCCAATCAATCAGTATATTTTTTCCTTAACTCTTAGTTCTCTTGGGTTTTGTGCCCTAAGAAATCCTTGCTTACTATACAGTTCACAGAGGTGCTTCCCTTAGGCTTTTATATTTAGGCCTACTATGCAACTCAAATACATTTTTGATATAATGTAGAGATTCTTTTTTTCTGAAAAGATAACCATGTTGTATGGTGTTAGCACAGCACAGTTTGTTGAAAAGTTTATCCTTTTCACCTTGAATTATCTTGACACCTTGGTAAAAAATTAATTGACCACATATATTTTGTTCTATCTGGATGTTTTATGTTGTTCTGTGTAAGCCTAATCAGCCAAAGACTACCAGGAGTAACTTGTAGTCTGAAAAAAATCAGATCTACTGATTTGCAGTGAGAGAAGGCACTCCAGAGCACATGTCGTACTTGGCAGCAGAAGGGAAGGAAGCACCATATGTAAGATCTGGTTTCCAGCTGAAGAATTCTGAGGAGAGTCTAAGAGATGCTGGGATCAGTTCTGGGTTGGTTGCTGTTCTTGACAGGGGTTAGGAGAAGCAGAGTTAACTAGAGATCAGATGGCGTCACGAGGGGAGGCCAGTTTAGCTATTAGGTATCCCTAGTAAGAGACGGTGTAGTAAGTCTAGTCTGGGGATGTTACTGATAACAAAGCAGCAGTCACTCAAAGTGCTACTGTGTGCCCTTGTTAACCTGCAGTTGCTTTATGTGTCTGTCCTGCCAGCATGAATAACGGCGCGGCTGCTTTTTGCTTAATGATTCAAGCTGATTTTCACTCTTTCTTTCCCAGACAAGTTTTTATTTTTTTGGTTCCATGGTCCATGCATCTACTGACACCACACTGTCAGGCTTACTGTAGCTCTATAGTGAGTCTTGAGTAAAGTCGTTCAAATATTCAATTTTGTTCTTTTTCAAAAATGTTTTGGTTATTCTAAGTTCCTTTGCATTTACAAATAAATGTTAGAATCACTTTGTCAATTTCTACTGGAAAGACTGCTGAGATTTTTATAAAGATTACATTGAAAGTATAGATCAATTCATGGAGAATTTACATAGATCAGTATTTCCCAGTCTTCTAAAATTACTCTCCTTCTAAGGATCCTTTTGGATTTTTTTTTCTAATCATCCCACCCCCATGAAATTTTAATAGCTCAGATAAGCTCTATATATGTTTATGGACTGTGGCCTTTGGAGGGATATGAATCATTGTAATATCTAAGACTTTTTGTACCCCAAGAACCAATTTTCAACCCCTTGGGAGCAACATCACCTCAGTTGAGAATACATAATGTAAATTAATATACTCTATCTCTCGGGTCATCTGCGCCCTTTAAATTTCTCTCAGCAAAGCTTTTGCAGTGTTCTTCAGATCTGTGCCACTGACTGTCCCACTCAGTACTCAGTGTGGGAACTGAAAGTTTCGTTCTCACAATTTTTGCTGTGCTATTCCGTATCAGATCCATACATGTGAAACTTATTATTTCTCTTTTCTATCCCTGGTAATATTTGGTTCTGTCAGGACCCTTTTTAGTCCTCTGGCTAGAAAACGAGTGGGCTAGTTACCCTTCTCTGTCATGAACTTTCTCAATTGCACTCAGTGTGAGGACAAGCAGCCGGCAGAAAAACAGAGACAAAAAATCAATGGGGTTGGTTTCACTGTCATGGAAGTACAGCTCCAGAGAATGGAGAGGTAGCTTCCCCTCCATCAGAGATTGCACTCTAAAGGAAACTCTTCTGTTCCCACTGCTGCCACTGTCAATGATGCTACAGAATGGGCAGGGCATGAAAAAGAAAAAGAAAAAAAGGGAGAAAAGAGAAAAAAAAAGGGTTTGATCTGTAACATGAGCTTTTACGTGGGTCTCCAGCCTGCCCGCCCACCCTGCAGGTTTTAGATTTGCCAGCCTCCATAATCACAGTTCTCTAAATAAACCTCTCTCTACATACACATCCTATAGGTTTTGTTCTCTAGAGAATCTGGACGAATACAGATTTCGGTATACCTCATTCCAAGCATTAGACCTTCCTTTTCATGCTCCTTGAGCCAGAGACAGAGGGCATCACCTAGAGCTCTCTCTGACTGTGGTATGTCGTTAACTGAGTTACTTCTGTGTTTCTGATAGTGATAAGCCCAGGCTGAGGGCTTCTGGAGGGAAAAAATGGTAAACACTGCCAATTTGGTGGTTCTTTGACTTCTAGTATTTTCCCCCAATCCACCTGCTAATATTTACTTTTCAGAGTGTTCAAATAGCTTCTCTTTGCCTTCTGTTCAGGTTTTATAGCTGCAATTAGTGAGAAAGATACAGTGAGTGTATTTATGGTATCATACTGGGAACTAGGACTCATACAAAATAAAAATAGCGTAGAGAAGTAAAAATTATTCCTCTACCCTGTAGGGGCTTCTGGCTTGTCCAAGAACTACACTGACATGAGACAATAACAGGAGCAAATCAAACAAAGTCTAATAACATGTATACATGGAAGAAAACCAGAAAAACCGAGTAACTTGCCAAAATGGCCAAAGCTACCACCTTAAATACCATCTTCAGCTAAAGACAAAGGAGAATGTTGTGGGCAGTGGTTTGAGACTTCAAAAGGAAGGAAGGCAATTCATATGGAGATGGAAAAGCAAATATTTGGTAAACAAATGTTTGTTGTACCTTTCAAAAACAATGGGACACAAGGAGGACTTCGATTAAAAGGGTCTTGCCAGGGTCCTCTCTGTTCTACCACACTTATTTTTTTTATGATACTATAGTTATCTTATGGTATTAGCTCCTTCCTGGAACAGACTTTCTATCTTAAATTCTTTTAGGCAGTTAGGGTGAAGGTCAAAGTTTCTTTCTGAGACTTTTATTCTTAAAAATAATCAAGCCAAAGAGACACATTTTGAGGTGGCAAATTCTGATCCCTCACAATAGTCAGTGCTTATTTCTTCCAGATGCAATTTTCTATTCTGCTTTCAACACTGTCTTTATTGGAAAGAATTTACTATGACTACAATTGTAGCTGGGTGTAGAAATCAGCTGGGAGGTGGTACAAGCACTACCTAACTTGCAATCAGAAACTTCAGTTTGAAGTTGGACATTACTGTTAAATACCACACCAACATTAATTAAGACCATTATGATTTCCTTAATTTCAACTTTCCTTTCTGTAAAGTTAACACAATTTTTAAAAACATAAATGCAAAAGTAATTTTTGAAATAAGTAACTATAGAAAACAACACACTGTTATTTGGGTGGCAGAATGATGAGAGGTAACATTTCTTGTGTGCTTACTATTGTTACTGCCCAAGTGGGCTTGTCTGCTCACCGCAAGACATGCCAATATTCAGGAGGCAAGGTGGTAGGAGAGAAAGGACTTTATTATAGCTTGCTAGCAAGAGGGAAGATGGCCAACTCATGTCTGGAAAAACCATCTCACAGAACAAAGACTACAGGCCAGTTAAATATGGGGCCAGTCTCCAGGTGGAGAAGGTGGGTGGTCTCTGGGTGGGGCAGACATCTGGTCCCAGTTCCCAATAGTCCTTTGCTTTACTGGATATTCATCAGAGAATGGAGCAACTGCCCTAAACCCTGATCTTTCAGTTGCCATTGATGATGGCTATCAGCATAGGCTCTCTACCCAGGGATCATCACATTCCTAAGGAACTCAAAAGAACAAAGTTATCATCTTAAAGCAGCTGGGAGGGGCCATAACATCTACAGAGCATGTCTGGGCTAGTTAGTCAGAAGTCATTTAAAATTACAATATGATTTCTTTTTTATGATATGGCTTCCCTTATGTCAACTTTGTGTTGAGCCAGTATCACTATGTGTGACACTATTTAATGTGATTACTATATATTAACCTATTTAATATTCACAACAGCCACATGAGAGAGGTACCATTGCTCTCTTTTTATAGATAAACAGTTGAGCCACAGAATTGCTAACTAGCTTTCCAAAACTTACATATCTAACAATTGGTTGGCCATTGTTCAAACTCAAACAATCTGACTCTAAAAAGTGTAGTCTTAACTGATGTAAATACTACATAGAGAATAGCAGCATAGTTTATTGTTTTCATGGAATAGTTAAAAAGAATTAAGGGTTGAATCAGTCTATTTGGAGTATTTCATTAGATTATTCCAGCTCATTTAACCACAAAACAAAGAAGAATTTGAAATCTTGGCATTTGAGAGAGTAGGTAACTAAAATAACTTTGGAGGCCCTTACAGTATTTATTTTCTCTCCGTGACTCCAGATTATGGCAACCGTTAATCTGTACTGAAGACATGCTCACCAAGACCTGTACCAGGAATACTCCGTTCATTTTACCCAGAGCAAGCAGCAGCTGCTTAGAGCCATCATTTTGCAGTTTCCAAGCAATTAAAAATGGTCTCCTTGGAAATTTTCAGGCAAAGTCTTATTCTACCAACAGGTCACTTGGGGGCTCATTAGAAAGCTTACAGATAATTATATTATTAAAATGTTATAAATATTTTCACAAAGTCAGTAAGTACACAAACGTTTAAGTGCCTCAAAACTGTAGTCTCTGAGGAGCAAGATGATTCATCAGGGCATACATAATAAATGCTTTCAAGGCTGCCTCCAGAGATGCCAGCTTTGTTAGGCTGTCACTGGTGCTTCTATCTCAATGTGCCTCATGGTTTTAACAATTTCACAATTTAACTCCTGGAGGAGGCCTCTGGGGCAGGCCACTTAACAAACAATATTGAGATAAACTTTCTTCAAATTTTAAGGCTTCCTCAGGGGAAAGAGATAGGTAAATGCACACAAAACACCTCTCAACTGTAAGGTAGAAAAAGTCATTATGTTGAAAAAGAAAGACATTTTAGGAAACCTCAAGGGTGTTTACTTTTTCTCTAAGAGCCACTAACCCCAGATGAATGAGAACTGGATCTTTGTTAATATGAACTCTCTATATGTTCATGCAACCATTCATTCACTCATTTCATTGAATTAATTATTCTGACATACTGGGTCATTGTTATAATGGCATCCATATTCAAAGTTCTAATTAAATCACAACTTGAATAATAATTCAGGTAACATATAATTGTTAAAAATGTATAGCGTCTTGTAAAATGGAAGCTTTTTTCCACTTAATATTTACATTGCAGCATTTTAAATTATTTTGTTTAGTTTTATAATGTAATCTCATGCTTTTCTACAGTATACTGCTATTCATGAATCTTAGTATAGTTTTTTCACATCTGAACACAATTTACTTTTGGGTACATAGTCTTATGTCTGACATTTGTTACTAGATTGTCCATAAATTCTTTTCATCCAGCTTTGAAAGCTATAAGCATATTATAAATATATATCGATATTTATATATCGATATATATTTATAATGCAATATACAGATTACAAACGTGTATATTTAGATACTTTTAATAAAATTGTGTATTTGTGTTATAAGCCAAACCAGACTTGGCCTAAGGGAAGCCATCTTGTAACTCTCTATAACCTCTGCTTCTCTTCTCCTGTAGGGAATGCTTGAGTCTGTACCTACTCTAGATGAATTGATAACCATCCTCTGGGACATATGCACACTATGTAGATTTTCTGACTCCTGCTTATATATATATCTCACAGTTGCAAAAAAAGAGGTAACTTTATTCTTTTGAGTTCATTAGGAATGTATCGACCATTGGATAGAAATTCTATACTGGTATCCATCACTTGTGACAGCTGAAAGGCCTGGTGTGACTCCCAGTCTGCAGTGCCCAATGGTCAATATTCCTGACCCCTTCTATAGCCCACTGGTCCTATAAAACTGCTTCAAGATTCTGTACCCTTTTAAGATTTTTCTTTTTCAGGATGTTAGTCCACCATCTTCTGAACAGCTAGCTCATCATTTCATAAAGTCGTTTCTTTACCACCGTGTTACCTCTCAACTAATTGGCTTTGTCTTGCAGCAATCAGATGGAGCCCTTTGAACAGTAACATTTGGAATACTCTGCTAAGTTATTCCAGCTTGTGAAACATGTGTCATCACACTTAAGAACCTACAAGAAGTGTTATTCTGAGCTAGGAAAGACTAACTTTAGGTAAGAACAGGAAGGTGATAACAATTCTGTGAGAAATCATCTCCTACCTCTACAGCTGCATATTTTCATTCTAAACTTATAATTAAGTTGACTGGTTCTAGAACATCTTCTATGATTACATTTGGAATAGTTAAACTAACTCCCATTATTCCCTACTCCGAAGTCCTCTGTTTTTTGTGTATCAGGAAACTAACAACAGTGTGTATTTTGAGGAAATGAATGGATGTGGTAAAAGGATAAGTGGAAGATATTTACTTATGTCTTTCATATATTTCATTCTCTAACATAGGTGAAAGTATCATGTATTCAGTGATACTAAACTACATCCATAACTAGATGACTGATTGCATGGTGAGAAGTAGTTTATGCAAGGGAATTCTCATGTTATTAATTGGCACAAGACATATACCTTTGTCCATTCCAAAAGTGCAGGGAACATGTTTTAAGATAGTGTTAAAATCATCACATTTAATTAAAATAGAAATTATCTGCATTCTTAATTTTAATATGGTTTGATTTAAAAACTATAAATCAAATACTTAATATTATCCAACTCCCCATTGTTTTTCCCCACTAGTCTCCTGGTGTGTACTTAAAGATATAAACAAATTTAATATTAGTCTAAGCAAACAAACCCATAAAGTAGATATCTTAATGATTTTTATTAATATATTTGTTTTTATATACATACACAAAAATGATAAAGTTAGCTAAATCCTGCTTTAAGACTGATTGGGAAATTAACTTTTTAGTTAAAGAAAAAACTAATTTTTCTTTGGACTTTCATCTCAGAACCATTCCCAAGATTCTCCCATCCCAGCCTCACTCATACAACTGCAAATTCATATCAAATGAGAATATGTATTAGGTGAAAACATGAGATCATGAGTGCAGTGACCATGATCCTGGATCTGTGTATCCTATGCATTTTTAAACAACATATAGGGTGAGGTATTACAAGTTTTAGTTTGAAGATATGATCAAACGAAATGTGAGAGAAGACATACACCAGTTCACGCACCCATAATGTTTCTCTCCTGTCTGCTCAAAGTTTGTCTCTTCCAGAAAATCTCAGATTAACCCTCATTTTGAACTAATTATATTAATATGCAGCATGAGTTCTACTGACCTAAGTTTAATTTGATCCTGACAGTAATCATCCTACAGTACTTCTCATATGAAAGTTATTTTTACGATTACATCAACTGTCTTAGGGAAAAATGATTCTCTTTTCTTTTTATTATCTGCAAGAAGCACCTAATACAAACATGTTTTCCTTTTATGAAATAATTTACAGAGGAGTTGTTTTAAATAATATTACTGTAGTGTGTGACAACTATAACTCTGCATATAAGTAATTTATATGCCATTTTCCAAAGGCTGTTATGTAAACCAAGGTGAAACTATATGTTCCTCTTACTTCCCAAAATAATTCTGAAAGTTTTCATATCTTTCCAGTCACTCACCTTCATGAGAAAATGGTTGTTATTTTCATATATTCAACCCAAAAGAGTAGCGCATCTTGAAAAAACATCCTTCTCTCTTCTCTAGGACCAAAATGTAGATATCTGGATAGGAAGCAAGTGTTTTCATTTGTGGAGGTTCTATATGGAGAAAAATAAAAAGAGGCAACACAACATTTTTTTCTTCTTCTCAAACATCTCACCTTTCCTATACCACACTATCATTCTTATTCTGTTTTGAGATGCTTAACCTTTGAATTATTTCCTCCTTAATACAAATCCTTAGAACCCTAGTAATATTATGAAAGATTTCTCTAATACTGCTCCCATTTTATGATAGTTTTTCTGTGCAGCAGTGGACAGTTTTTCTTCTGAATTTTTTTTTTATCATTCTCCAATTTAAAGCTGTTCCTTCTTTCACAGTTTGGGAGGGTGTCAAGGTAGGCATTCTCCAAGTTCCTTATTTTCCTTCCAGACTACTATTTCTTCCCTGCCATATCAAATTATCTTGCCCTTTGAAGCCTACATCCTTTTACAGCAAAAATTTCTACATCTTCTTATTTTCTTCATCTACTTATGTTCCAGACATATTCCTACTCTCACTGAATATTGGGCACCTGTATCAGTGTTTTCTTCCTAGTACCAACTTTGCCCATCATCAGGGTAACTATGTACATAATCCAACCTTCATAGTGGCCGTAGTGCTGGAATTATTAATATCCAGATAGATGATACAGCCTCCACACTAATATTCGATCTCTTTTACTTCATTCATTTATCATTCCCTTCAAAATTACTGTTGATCACCAGCTTAGTATGAGGGATTGTGGCATCTACTGGATGTCATAAAATACCAATGTGTCTGATGTCGTCTTAATTCTCTACCTTCAAATAGAAGGAAACAAACACATCTACCAGAAAATTAGAATAGAATGTAGTAAGTGCAACAGTTGATATCAAAAGATGTCACAAAAAGAGTAGAAGCCTTCTGGAAAGACTTTCCAAAATAAGTGACTAAAAGATGTGATCCAACAACCTACACTTCTACCCAACTACTGTCTCCTCCTTTCATGGCTTCATGCTCGATCTTGGATTAAGGTCATATAATGTCCTTTTCCCCTTTCTCTAGTTACTTATCTTTTTCCAAAACGTTCATTAATACATAATTTACATAGAGTAACTTTCACCTTTTGACTATATATTTATTTAATTTTTTATCAAACACATATTGTCATATAACCATAACCATACTCAAGCCACAGAACAATTCCACACCCCCCAAAATTGTCCCCTTCCTGTTTCTAGTAAGTCCTCTTCCCCAAAACAGCCTCTGTAACCAGATTGTTTCTATCCCTATAGTTTCATCTTTTCCAGAAAGTAATTATAGAAGTAATCACATATGTGAAATCATATAATATGCAGCCTTTCTCACTACCTTTTTTTATTTCTTTGGTTTCAAAGATACCTTAAATATCTTAACCTCCCACACTCTCTGAGCCTTTAGGTTTCTCAGACTGCAATTCTTTCTCTTTAGAGCTAGAACCCATGACTATAATGGGTCAGAAAAGTAAGTTAGAGTAGATAATTTTTGCTCTTTTTTTCTGTGACTTTTAGTTCCCAAGCATACTTATCCTTCTGCCACATTTCCACCAAATACCCCAAAGCAGCAGTCTCTTCTACTCATATTGCCCAGAAAATTTGGAGGAAATTCCATGATAATGCACTCTGGTGTCTTCATAAAATAATGAAATTCATTCTTATTTTTCAGTTGTTTTATTTGCCCTTGGTTCTTACTGTCTCCTAATTCCTTCAGGAATTGTTTCAAAATTCACCATTCCCTCATTACTTTACCTATACTCTCTTCATTCTCAGCAGTGGCCTCCACTTCTGTTTCATAGAAGAAATGTAAGCCATTAGACAGAATCATTTAATGCCATTTTCCATATTTCCAACCACTCTTCTACAAACACTCTTACTTCAGTATCATGAAGTTCAAGTATTTCAATTGTTAAGAAATCAGATTCAACCCATGAAACTGTTTATAAATGCAAGAAAGTTATTACTGGCCTTGAGTAGAAAAGTTTTGGTGAAATAGTAGAAGTAGAAGCCTGATTTCAGGAAGCAGCATGAATGGACACAGTCTGTTATATATAAGCTCTTCAATAAATACAGTATCTAGTCTTCTCTATTACTTATTTTCCACTTCTTTAAATATGATGTTGAGGGGCCAGCCCGGTGGTGCAGAGGTTGGGTTTGCACGTTCTGCTTTGGCAGCCTGGGGTTCACCAGTTTGGATCCCAGGTGCAGACCTATGCACAACTTACAAAGCCATGCTGCAGCAGGCTTCCCACATATAAAGTAGAGGAAGATGGGCTCGAATGTTAGCTCAGGGCCAATCTTCCTCAGCAAAAAGAGGAGGATTGCGGCAGATGTTAGCTCAGGGCTAATCTTCCTCAAAAAAAATAATAAATAAAAATAAAAAAATACTATGCTGAATGATCAACATCTTCTTCTCAATACACAACTTATTCTTACTTCCATATTTGGCTGTAACACCCTTACTTGGAGGATGCAATTGTACCAAAATATTTAGCTGGCTTTGCCTTGTAGTAGTTTCCTTAAGCCACAGTGCATCTAGATTAGTATTTCTCAACAATATGCGTATTGACAGGTTGGGCTGGATGATTATTTGTGGGTGGGGCCTTACTGTTTATTGTAAGATGTTTAGCAGTATCCCTTGGCTCTACCCACCCATGTCAGGATCACCCCCCAAAATGGTAGTGACAATTAAAGATATCTCCATACATTGCCAAATGACCCTGGAGACGAAATCACTCTCATTAAGAATCACTGCTCTAGTTGTTATGACGTTCAGAATATCCCAGTGTTGTTGTTTATGGGTTGGTTGTTGTTGTTGCGCATTCTGGCTTGACAGCTGTAATCCACAGGCCATGTCTCCATCAAATAACCAATCAAACAACCAACTGAAATTGATCGATATTTACTAAGTCTTACAATGTGCTGTGTCCTCAAGATGAATGTAGGAGAAGCACCACCACCCATGATTACTTGCTCCTTCTACCTTGATATCCGCCCTAAAATACTCTTTTAATGGAAACAAGATTCCTTTTAAACACTTATTTGCAATCAAAGGTATAGAATAAAAGTTTTTCTCAGACAAAATAGATTTGAGCCACTGAGAGGAGAAAGCATGAATTTTGGCTTCAAAATAAATATGTATTTAAAGGCTGACTTCATTCTTCACTAGGTTTCTGACTATTTGCATGTTACTTAATCTCTCAGAGTCTCATTTTCCTTATTCAAAAAATAGGAAGTGAGCCTTACTTATAAAATGTGTCAAGGGCTTGAAAGAGACTAGATCTTAAATGTTCTCCACACAAAAAAGAAATGATAATTATGTGACTTGATGGAGTGTTAGCTAACGCTACAGTGGTGATCATATTGCAATATATAAATGTATTAAATCAACACGTCGTACATCCTAAACTTACATAATGTTATATGTCAATTATATCTCAATAAAAAAAGCTTGATAAATAATAGGAAATCTTTTATTTTTACTGTGTTTGTTGTGTGACAGACACTGTTCTAAGTCCTTTATTTATATTTATATACATGAAAGATGATATATATCTCTAATCACTCAACAGTACTTGAGGTAGATATTAGTGTTGTTCCACTTTATATATGATAAAATTGAGCCACAGCAGGGCTAAAGAACTGGCCCTAGCCTCTGGCAACCCCTGGTCACCCATTGCCAAGCGGTGGGACGGTGATTTAAACCCATGACTTTTTCTGTGTACAATAAATACAAAGGTTGTTACTAATCCTCCTTCTTCTCCTCCTTTGACCATTAGTGCAGTTTGAATCCTTTCACTGTAAAAACTTTACAGTAAATTAAAATAATTTACTCTAATGTCTGGCCAGAATAAGTCTCTGAGATGACACATGATTAAATACGAGTGTGGCAGAGATGGGTCAGAGTGCAACCTGAGGTCGTGATCAGTGAGAAGGACAGGCTCTCCTCTCCACCACCCGACCTCACACACCACTTATCTGTTATTACAGCTTAGCAACATAGTGTGTTTTATTTTACAAAATGTAAGTGATTAATATGAGCAAATTGCTGCCAGGAACTTCCCATTCCTCTGCATGGGAAGAACTCTTTTATTACTATTATTGTTATTTTACTTGTCTAGAATGCATTTTATTAAAGTCATTTCTGATGTGTTCCAAGGAATACTGACTTCTTTCTTTAAACTAAAGATTTTACCCTATATGTTTTAATTAAGAAGTGATTATCACTGTGGACAGTTTCACACAGAAACAATACAATGGAGCTGGTGAAATATTTGACTAAAAGGGGAAAAGAATTGCAACATTCCATTCCAATAAGATGGTGAAAATACAAGAAGGAAATGTTGAGAACTGCTCCTGTAGAGATGTATGTGTGTGTGTGTGTTTGTATGCATGTGATCGTCTTAAAATGGTGTAAATAATCATGTTTTAAATTGCAGAGCAGCTTACATATATATCTCCCATATTATTTCATTTAATTATTTATGTGAATCATCTTGTTGACAAAAATAATCCATAACCAATCTATAAATGAAAATTTGGGTGAGTTTATTCTGAGCTTAAATCTGAGGATTATAACCCGGGGCCTTTCTTCCCGAAGGAAGAAAGGGCACCAAAGAAGTGGGGTGCACAGAGTGGTTATATACCCCCAGAGAGGCTGTTTCACATAGGATTGAAATGTCCCTTTTACAATAGTCGTGAGACTGCTCTGTCGGCACAGCAATTGATGGAAACAGCAGGTAGGTCTTCTGTCTCAGTGAACACAGCAGGGTGGCAGTCTGTTGTCTCCAGCTGACTGGTCACACGTGAGCTGGGTGGTCAAAGGTGAGTGCAGCAATCAGTTCCTAGCCTAAGGAAAGATGCTTATCCCTAAGGAAATGCTAATGTAGGGGGAAGTTGCACCTTTATCTCAAGGGCCTTTGTTCTGGCCATGGGAAATGTCTAAGCAGATATACAATGCGTGCTCAACAGCCACAGTCAGGCCCTTTTGGAAAAAACAAAGTCAGGCCGAATTAGGTTTATACCAAATGGCTTCCTCATATACTCCAATATATCCTATTGCTTGCCATTTTTATTTGTCAATCTCTTTAATCCTCACGGCAACTGCTTGTTTAGGCTATGATAGCTTCATGAAAAGTACTCAATTGGCAGTTGGAATATTTGAGCTTAGAGTAAACTCTGCACTTATCAGTTACGTGACATTACTCAACCAATTTACCCACAAGAACAAAAGGAAATAAAGCTGTTTTCCCCCAAAACTTCTGGTCTTCTGTTTCAACTTTCTGGAGAAATGAACATACAAAAAGCAATTCCTAGTCTAATTCACGGACTAGAAATTACATTTTAGTTTGTTAGGTTTGACATATGACATTTTAAAAGTCAATTGCTCGCCTAATCTCCTCACCCTGATTTTCCCTGTATCCAAGAATCAGTGACAGTCTGTTTGTCCTGGGCACTTTTTAAATCAGAAACTAACTACGTTGTTGGGTAGACACTTGGCACTCAGCTAGGAAGATACTATTCTTTGTACCAATTGGAAACAAGGCAGTGTATTTCATTCCACACTGTGTAAAATGAAATAATCAAAACTTTCCTTGGTGTTACTACTGGAAGAGTGACATCAACATTTTAATTTTTTAAATACAATCCTCTGGATTAGATGAGTCATTCTGATTCACAGAACTGGGTAAAATCAGAGGGAGATGTGGGCAGGTTGAGCAAGGAAATGATCAGTGACAGAAAGCATTGAGATATATAATGAGGCCATAATTACTTCCCCATTGGATCTTTAAAAATAAACAAATTATCCTGCTTGAGTAGATTCCCTGGTAATCACACACAGGAAGGAGGGAGTATGGGAGCATAAATACACGGTAACTTTTGATGCGGGGTCGGTGAGCCAAGGAGTCAAAAGAAAGATTTCTTAGACTCTTAAGATCTGGCAGTAGTGCTCTTTTATTTAGAGAGTAGAATAGCATGGGGACAGGACCCATGGGCAGTCAGAGTTTCTTCTGCTGCTGCTTCTGCTGCCCCCGCTGGCATGGGGACAGGACCCACGGACAGTCAGAGCTCCTGCTGCTGCTGCTGCAAAATTGGGTGGAGAGTAAGGCTAAATTTAAGGCATAGGTATGTGAGTTATCTCTTTACAAGACAAAGAATATGTAAAAAAGTTAAAATGGTATCAGTGCCCGTATGGTCTGGCCATTTGGCGGTCCCACAACTTTTAGATAAGAATCAAACCGGATTGAGTAAATGGCAGAAGTCACCGCTTGAATTTTATCCTCGGCTAAAGACAAAGGAGGATTTGTGGGGAGGGTGGGGGTCAGTTACATGAGGTTGCCAGACAGTAACCAACTTAAGTTCTTGCCTCTGGCATTGATTAAGAGCTTCTAGAGATAAGACCATCCCCCCTTCTTCCTGGCACAGGGAGGGAGGCATCTTCACAGATAGAGGTTTCCCTTAGAAATGTAAATGTTTCCCAACAAAGGGGCAAACAAATTCCACTCCTTGGAGCCTGAATCTCATCTGTAGTTTTAAAACTAACCAGCCTAAAAATCCTCATCATAAGCCATTTTAAAATTAAGCAGCCTAAAAATCCTCATCAACTTTAACACACCTCAGCTCTTCAGTGACCATTGGGTAACTTTTAGGTCCAAAGTGAAAACAGGAGAAAGAGAAAGCAGGAAGAGAGAATACACCTACTACTAATTACCATTTATTGAGTGTCCCAATTGTGGGCAGGGTCTCTTAACAGGCACTGTGCCAAGAATTTTACACACATTACTTCTAATACTTATAACAACATTGCACATAAATTATATAAGAGAAGACTGGAGATCACAGTTAAAATAATTATAAGATCCAGTAAGGAAAGAAAATTCGGAGAGATTGAAAGAAAAAAAAAACACTGACATTGTTGTTATTATTGTACTTATTATTATATCGGAACAAAGGATAAATAAATTTGAAAACAGGAATATACCCAATATTTTGTGGACCCTACATTTAAAATGGAATTATATACGTGGCTCATTTTATAGATAATAAAGATCTGAATTTTTATGTGAATAGACTTACAAATCAGAAAAAAAAATTTCAGAACGAGCATCTTGAGTACACGAAACAGGCCATAAGTTTTTAGCTTTCCCCTACTGAGATTAGGGCAAAATAACATAGTTTGCTAGCATCTTCTGTGGAACTCTATTATAAAGACGCCATAAAAGGATAAAGGAGTGGACCTAAGAAACTTAAAAGACATATTCTTGGGAAGACAGGAAATGATTGGTTTCTAGTTTGTGTGGAATGTCAGTTTGGGGAGGAAAAAGAATGGGTAGTGTTTTGGAAAATAGTCCAAGTATTATTTCTGAGTTTCCTCCTGATTGGAGGAGAGCTTTCAGTTATGCTTTTTCGAAAGTCTTTTACAAATAAAACTTGGCCGATCGTTGGCTGTCTTTTTTCCAATTGCTAGCAAGAGCAGATGGAAACCCAGTTTTGGTCAGGTTGGTGGAGAAAATCAGGGCAGCACCTAAGCCTGGATGTCAATGACAGTTGATAGCAGCAGTTGCTGAGTACAGATACCTGCCCTGGGCTTTTTATTTCTTCCTTCAAAACCCTGAGGTCTGGATGATGCAAAGTAAGGGAGGCAGCTCTGAAAAGAGAGCAGTAGGTGGAAAAAGGGATGGAGATTCCTTGAGGGTTAGAAGCAACTGGTAGGAGGGTTAAGTGGAGTCTGATTAACCTCATGTTTTAGTGGCAGGAGCTCACACCCTGAGTTGTGTAAGCCCCACCACCACCTAAGCTCAGTAGGCAGCAGACAAAGTGAGGTATAGCTGTTAGTTCCTCTCCCAAACATATGACCAATCCAGATAACATTCCCTCAGATGGATGAGTTCACTGAAACAAATAACATCTCAGAAATGAGCCCACTAATAAGAAAAACAAGTTGAGTGATTTATAGCAGATGAGACAGAATTAATGGTCCAGAAAAGAAAACAATTTAGAATAGCACGATAAGTATGTTCAGCGTGGTAAAAATATTGCTCATGTAAAGCAAAAACTAAGATTTACAAATAAGAACCGTTTTAAAATAAGTTGTCTGGAAGGTGTAACTGTTTAACAAAACCTGATAGATTAGTTCAGCCAAGTGAACAAATTACTGAGCTGGAATATATTTGCAAGACATTCTCCCAGAAGATGTTAGGAAACAAATAAAGAGGGAGAAAATACACATTTTCCAAGCTGATGCCACCACCCTTTCCCCCTGTGCGGATGTTCTCTCACTCCACTCAGCCTCAATATCTGCACTGAACTGCTACAAATTTTACTTATAACAAAGCACATGGAACAGGATTGGCCCCAGATGTAAAAATCTGTCAATTCTGAGTGTTGAAAAGAACGCAGACTATTACAAATGTGCATATACTGCTGGTAGGATATAAATTGCTATTACCACTTTGGAGAAATTTCTCATTATCTATAATCTGAGAATGTGCAATACTCATGACCCAGCAATTTCATTCCCGCACGTGTGTCCAAGAGTGTTCAAAGCAGTGTTTTTTACAGTAGCTCCAAATAAGAAAGAACATAAATGCTTCTCATCCATATAATAGGTAAAATTACTTTCCATATTTGTATAAAGGAATGCTATACGAAAATGATAATACATAAATTATAGCTACAAGCAACAAATTCAACAACAATGCACAAACATAATATCGAGAGAAAGAGGCAAACACAGAATAGAATGCATATAATGTGCCTTCATTTACATAAACTTCGAAATGGGATAACACTAAACTACCTGGTGAAGAAATGTATCCCAGTATATGAAAACTTTCAAGAAGGGTGAAAGAAGTAAAATCACAAATGTCAGATTAGTGGTGATGTTTTAGGAATGAATTAAGAAAATTGTAATCAGAAAGGGGCATTCAGAAGTTTTGGGAAGGGCTATGCTCTAATTCTTCTTCTTCTTTTTTTTTTTGTGTGTGGAAGATTGGCCCCGAGATAACATCTGTTGCCAATCCTCCTCTTTTTCTTTGAGGAAGATTGTCACTGAGCTAACATCTGTGCCAATCTTCCTCTATTTTATGCAGTATGCCACCACAGTGTGACTTGACAAGCAGTGCTAGGTCCACACCCAGGATCCCCAGGCTGCCGAAACAGAGTGTGTGAGCTTACCCACTATGCCACCAAGCCAGCCACTATGCTCTAATTCTTGACGTGACTACTGGAAACTATTGGTTGTGGTAGAATGCTCAAATCATAAATGTGAAATTTGAATAAATTTTGACAAATTCATTTACCAATGTAACCCATATCCATCACAATATAGTGCATTTTCATCTACCCAGAATGTTCCCTTGTGTCCCTTTCTAGCTAATTTCCTTCCCTTCCTCAGATCCCATAGAGCACTTCCCATGTACACTTTCTACAATTGATTGATCTTGCCTGTACTTGAATTTATAGATATGGAACTATGAAATGTTTACCACTTTGTGATAGCTCCTTTCACTCAGCATAATACCTATGAGATGACTTTGTTTTGTGTGTATTAGTAGTTTTAATATTTTTATTGTTAAATTGTATTCCATTTGATGGATATATCTTACTTTGTCTATGTATGCTGATGGATATCTGGATTGCTTCTAATTTGGGGTTATTATTTAAAAAGTTGCTCTCTGTTCTTGACTCAATGATTTCTAATAATCTGTATGTAAGTTTACTAATCTTCCTAAATGAGTCAAGCCTATCTAGTGCGTTATTCATTTCTGATAATGTCCTTTCCAGTTCTAGAATTTCCATTTAACATTTTTAGTTATTCTCATTTCTTTGCTGATATTTCTCATGTTTTTGTTGTGACCATATTTTTCTTGAATATATTTATAAAAGTGGTTTTAAAGTACTTTTCTGCTAATTCCAAAATTTAGGTCATCTCTGAATTGGTATTTACTCAGTTTCTCCCTGGTTATTAGTCACTATTCTTACTTCTGTCCATATCTAGTAGAATTGCTTAATATTACAGTTGCTACATTGTTGAGCATCTAGATTTTATTGTCTTATTTTAGAGAGCATTAAGTTTTGTTCTATAGGCAATTGATTTACTGGTGGATCAGCCTTTTCCTTTTGAGACTTGATTTTAAGCTTTATTAAGATTTTTCCAGGGCAGAGTTTGCTATAGGGATAGAATTACCCTACTCATAAACACAGCTCTTCTGCAGTGCCAATGGAGTGCCCAGGGTATTCACCAAACTATCTCCACTCTATTTTGTCAGATCTCTTACGTATCTCAGGAGTGTTCAACTTCTGGAATCACCTTCATTCCACAGCTTCCCAGATGTTGTTTTCTACCAGTCCTCACAGTCTTTCCCCAAGTGTATGCACAGCTTTGTATTTGGCCAAAAACAAAAGCAACCTCATGTATATTTCAGGACTCCGTGTTTGCATAGCCCGCTTTCCTTGGCTACTCTTCACTCAGAACTCCAGTTACCCCAGGAGCCTCAAAATCTGATTTCTGCTTCCTACCTTCCAAGTGACTTTATGGTTCAGCTTTAGGCGTACTTTTCTGTACCATTTTCTAGGAAGTGCCTCCTGGCAGAAAACCAGGTTATCGTGAGGCTCCCCATGATAGTTAATTTTATGTGTCAACTTGGTTAGACTCTGGTGACTAGTTGTTTGGTCAAACACTAGTCTAGATGTTGCTGTAAAGGCAGATTTTTAGATTACTCTCCATAACGTGGGTGGGCCTCATCCTATCAGTTGAAGATCTTAAGAGTAAAGACTGAAGTTTCCTGAGAAAGAACAAATTCTGCCTCCAGATAGCAACATAGAAATTCTACCTGTGTTTCCAGCCTTTGGACTCAAGATTCAACACCAACCTTTACCTATCTCCATTCTGCCAGTTTGCCCTACAGGTTTTAGACAACTTCTCTCACAATCATACGAACAAATCTTTACAATAAATATTTCTTTCTCTCTTTCTTTCATCTATCTACCTATCTATCAATTGCTGATCTATCGATTATCTATTTATACATCTATCTATCTATTATCTGTCTATCTGTATCTCCTATTGGTTCTAGTCTTCTGGAGAATGTTGACCAATACACTCACCACATGTGCTTTTTCTCTTTTCATAATTACCGTCACATGCTGCCTGTTGCCTAAATCTGAAAACAGTGACCTCATTTGTTTTTCCAGTTTTATATTTGTTTACAGCAGAAGGATTAGTCTGGTTACTCTGCCATGGCCTTATTTACTCTGAATCATTACTGCATAGTTTCATGGTATTTATATCACCTTTTATATTTTTTGATATATACTCTATATCTTTTCTAATTTTTACTTAATTTTCCATAGGTTTTTAAGAGGAATGACAAGGACTATCTCTGATATTTACATATAACTTCATTTTATCATGTTCTTTTCATTCTACAAAATTCTTAGTAGGAAACCCTCTCTATGCCCTCTCCATATGCCCACAACACTTACCATTTCCATGCACATAGGATTTTTATTCCCAATATCTGTGTCTTTGCCTGAGAGCCTCCTCTCACTGTTGGAACCTGCTCTGTTTGCCTTCAGGCTAGGCCTAAAGTGCTGGGAAATTAAAGCCCTCCCCACCCTCCCACCAACAGCCCACAACCATTAAACGCACAGCTGTTGATGGATAAATATCCAGATTTCTAGCCGCTTAGGTGGGGTTTCTCCAGAGCATATATTTTACTCTGTCTCAAAAAGTTTCTGCAGTGGCGTTAAACTCAGTATATGTACTCATTATTCTAAACTTTTTTGGTTTCTTTCTTTTACTTATATCACTTCACCCTACCCCTACTAGTTTTTCCCTGGGATTACCTCTCTAATAAACTATCTACTCTCAAGTCTTCCTTTCAGAATGTGCTTCCAGGAGAAATCAAACTTAGTTACACCTCTAAAATAATGAGATGGACAGAGAGTTCCTAATATCAATACCCAAAATTTAGGTAGATAACATAGCAGGATAGGTTCCAATGTAGAAATGTGGCAAGACATTGAAGTAATCAAGTGCGGTGGAATATGTCTGTCTACCTAAGAAACTGAAAACCATAAGAGAACGGAAAGAATAATTGATCTTTGCTTTCCTTAACTACAACATGAGAAAGGTTAGCCTGAATCAGCTGAAATATAAGATTTAAAAAACGGAATTTATGATTTTCTATTTTGAATCCCAACCTGTTCTCAGCTTCTCCTTAGCCATTACTGGCATCGCCAAACCCTAAAATTACCAAGTTTAGAATTAATTCTACTTTTAGTGTCCTTTTCTTCATATCTGCATCTAATTCTGAGATTCCAATTAAAATCTCCTTTTTTCTTCTCATCTCTGATTTCTTTGAATTCATTGCCTCTACCACATTAATTCATTGTAATGTAGACTGTCAAAAATAGCTATTGAAGGAGTTTAAATAGGTAATTAGTAACACAGTGGGATGAGCTCTGAGTTAGGAGCTGGAGAAATTGAACTGGGCACTGATACCAGCCTGACATCAGTTCCCCTACATTAAACCCAAATACAAGGTTAAAACCAAAACACTCATTCCATGCTTACTCCCTGGCTTCCTGGCTCCAGAATCCACTATCTACTATGGAGACAGACATGGACAAGGACAACCACCTGGATTCCTTATCATGTCCTCCTCCTCCCTGATAATAGCCTCCCAAGGCCAAATACAGGCTGGCAGGAAAGCTCCAACCAGCCAGGCCACTGACTCCCCCACTCCCCCATCTACAAGCAGCCTCATTCCTCAGAAACTTTTAATACCCCTAGCCTCTGTCTTCTGGGGAGATGAGATCAAATGAGACAAAAATCTCCAAGAACCTACAGGTAAAACAATAAAAAATAAGACAACTCAGCAAATTTATTGGGCCAATAACAAATTTATCTACGCACCAGTAACAAAGAGTTAAAATGTAATTTAGAAAATATAATTTCTAGTAATTACCAAAATAATAATGTCCACAAATATATCTGATAAAACACAGAGCAAAATTCCAAAAATTATTATGAAACTTTACTGAAAGACACTAAAGAAGATCTAAGTGGATAGGGATCTATATCTTGCTAGGGAGATGATTCTTTAGTAAATTAGCTTTCCTTTCTTAATATGTAGACTCAATGCAATTCTAGTTTTTTAAAAATTTTTTTAAAGAATTTGATGTTCTCATTCTAAAATTTTTACAGAAGTAGAAGAGTATAAGATAACCAAGAACATTTGTAGGATAACTAAATAGAAGGACTTACCCCAACAGATAGCAAGACCTATAATGTATAATAATTAAGACAGCGTTGTATTAGCACAAGGATAGATTGGTAGATAAATGGAAGAGAATAGAGGACCCAGAAGAGATCCTCAGATATATAGGCATTGCACATCAGTAAATGGCTCTGGGACAATTTGTTACCAAAACCAAAACTGGTTCGCCTTCCAGGGAGTTAAATAAGACTCTCCACCAGAAGTAGTTGTTTCACAAAATAAAGTATATTTGCAGCAAATAGGAGACCATGCGGAATCATTTCCAAAGTCATGGTGCCCTATTCAATGCCCCCCCTGAAGTCGCTGAGTCCGTCTGTGTTGTGCCTGTGAGCAGAGGAGGGGCCCGCTTAGATGGGGTCAAACCCCCTCTGGAGTTGCTGAGTCTGTTTTTTGTTGGTTGCTTTGTTTGTTTTTGTCAAGGATGCTCAGCATCAATCTTGTTTTTCCTCAGTCTGGCTTTTCTGGACTGTGAGGTCTCCTTTTTTGCCTTACCCTCCCTATTAGTGGTCACTGGGTGAAACTCAACGTCTACAAATTTTATTTTCCTTTTAAGGATTTGTTTACTTGGTCTGGGTCTATTTTCAGGCTATTAGAAAGATCATCAGGGGCCAGCCTGGTGGCGCTGCTGTTAAGTTTGCACGTTCCACTTCAGAGGCACGGGGTTCGCCAGTTTGGATCATGGGTGCAGACATGGCACCACTTGGCAAGCCATTCTGTGGCACGCATCCCACATATAAAGCAGAGGAAGATGGGCACATGTGTTAGCCCAGGACCAGTCTTCCTCAGCAAAAAAGAGGAGGATTGACAGCAGATGTTAGCTCAGGGCTAATCTTCCTCAAAAAAAAAAAAAAAGACAGAGATCATCACAGAAAATTGATGGCTCCAAGTTTTCATGCAAACCACTCTCTGATTTTAAACTTGTGTTTTAGTGACACTATGCAGATAAAGTAATGACTGGCTATCCACCCCAGGCTCTGCCCTGGATCCTAACCAACCCCACACCATCAGGCACAGCATGCTTCTAAGGAGGTTGTTCCCAGGCAGCAAGACTAGCTCCATCAGAGAAGAATGGGTAACCCAGTATCCAGATTATAAAAGAGCTGGTGGAATCGGGGTGGGGGGCAAGTATGCCCAGATCCTAAACATAAACTAAACACATCGAGGCTATAAAATTACAGATGGTTGTTATGAACAACTCAGGGCTATTCCTGTGGTGATCCACAAACCTATTTGAGATTAGCTCAAAATTCTGCTCCTCTACTGGTCCCTAAGACAATGTCCATGCTTTCCAAGAAGCAGTTACAGAAGATGGACCTTTGACTTGTGCCCCTCAAGAATAAGGAGCAGGATAAAGCTACAGGAGAGATTTTTGTCACCAACTAATTGCCCCAAGAAACTCAAGGCTGGGTTTGGAAGCATTTAACTGTTTTTCCAAATTGTTTTTTTTTCCCCTTTTGTTATGTTAAGGAGATGCAATCACCAACCACTCTGAACCAGACCAAGCCTCACCCTGAGAGCTACACCTATGACCTTTGCCTTATTTTTAATGCTAAGATCTCTCCAGGAGGAGCTTAGGTGTTATTACTGTAACCTGCAGTGTGTGTGGAAGCATGTTTTCCAAGTGAGCCTGCGCAAGCGAATACCCACCTCTCCCTTTTGAATACTCATTCTCCACCAGAAATAAAAGGTCCCTGCTTTCCTTTGTTTGGGGATGCCATCATTTTGGAAATGATTCCACATGGTGTCCTATTTGCAGCAAATATACTTTACTTTGTGAGACAACTGCTTCTGGTGGCAAGTCTTAACGCACCAGGAGGCAAGCCCATTTTGGTTTTGGTAACAAATTGGTTACTAATATTAAAAAAAGAAAAATAGATTGAAATCTCCCTGACTTCATATCCAAGAAGCAATTGCAGATAGATTTAAGAATTACATGCTAAAGTCAAAATTTCAAAACTTTTTAAAGTACCTATAAGAGATTATTTTTGTGTCCTTGGGAGTAGTAAAAAGATTTTTTAATAAAAGACATAAAAGTCTACGTCATAAAGGAAAAGACATTAATTTCAGTAAATTCTACAATCAAAAATTAAAACTTCTACACATGAAGTAAAAAATCAAACTATAGGATGGAAGAGCTAATTTGCCACTCCTGTAAGTGACAAAGTTTAATATTCTAAAGATACAAATAATTCCTATAAATAAATGAGAAATATAAAATGACCCAAAATGAAAGTGGTCAAAAGTCCAAAAACAAGCCACAATGATCTCTAAACAATGAAATAAAGAAACATTTTTAATAAAATCGAAAAAGTAAATTAAAACTGCAATGTGGCTGTGATTAGTGGTTGCCAGAGGTGAGGGCTTGCGGGTGGGTAAAATGGAAGGAGGGGGTCAAAAGCTTCAAACTTCCAGTTGTAAAATGAATAAATCATGGAGATGTAACGTACAGCATGGTGACTATAGTTAATAATTCTGTATTGCATATTTGAAAGTTACTAAGAGAGTAAATCTTAAAAGTCCTCATCACATGAAAAAAATTTTGCAACTATATATGGTGACAGATGTTAACTAGATTTATTGTGGTGATCATCTTGCCGTATACACAAGTATTGAGTCACTATGTTGTACACCGGCAATGAATATAATGTTATATGTCAATTATACTTCAATTTAAAAAAAACTTCAATGTGCTATCAATTTTACATCTATGAATATGGCAGAAAAAAGTCAAGTATGTAAAGTTACGAGAACTTATACATAATTGATGAGAGTGTAAATTGCTAAAACTACCTTAGACAATTTTACATTACATAGGGAAATTTTAGATGTGAAAGGGAAAAACATGGCCGTTGAGGAAATTTATAGCAGGTAAATTTTGGGAACGAGGAAGGAGGAAAAGAAGCCCAAGGTGATGAATAAAGGGAAATAAACTTTACCTTTAAAAATTATTGGAATCAAATATAAACAATTAATAGTTATCATTTCAAGAAGCTGGAGTATGAATTTCAATTGCATTGTTTTTTTGTAGTTTTCTCCCTCAGAGTAAAAGTAAAATAAAAATAGTTGTAGACGTAGGGAATCTGCTTATAATTTTATAGCTTTTTGGTCTTGAATTCCCTCATGCTTCTCCAGGGTAAGCCTAGAATTTCTTTTCCTTCCCTTTTTTTCTTTTCCTTTCCTTTAATTTCTTTTTCTTTCTTTTCTTTTCTTTATTTTTTCCTATGACCTTTGCTACAAGTATTCTTAAGAAGCTGAAAAGAAAAAGCCTCTGAACCTGGGCACATTGAAGCCAATTCTATGATGCTTTCACTGAAGGCCAAGAGGGATTGACAAACCTATAGTTAGACTAACTCAGAAAAAAAGAGAAAAAACTCAAATATATAAAATAAAAAATGAAAGAGGAACCATTAAAATCAATACCACAGATACTAAGCATCATAAGAGACTACTATGACCAATAGTACATCAACAAATTAGATATCCTATCGATAAACTTCTAAAAATATATGACCTACAAAGTCTGAATCATGAAGAAATATAGAAAACTGGAGCAGTCCAATTGCTAGTAAGAAGATAGAACCAGTAATCTAAAACCTCCAAACAAAGAAAAGTCAAGGACCAGATGGTTTCAATGGTGAATTCTACTAAACATTTAAAGAAAAATTAATATCAATTCTTCTCAAAATTTTCCAAAAAATAGAAGAAGAGGGAACACTTCCAAACTCATTTTATGAGGCCAGCTTTACCCAGATACCAAAGCCAGATAATGTCACTAAAAGAAAGTAAATTATAGGGCACAATTCTATAATCAGGGATAGGTCATATCCTTTATAAATATAGATGTGAAATCCTCAAGAAAATGCTAGAAACTGAATTCAATAACACATTACTGGGATGATATATGATGATTAAGTGATAGTTATCCCTGGGATGGTTGGATCATTCAACATATGCAAATTGATAAATGTGATGCACCACATATGCAGAATGAAGGAAAAAATCTCGATAGATGCAGAAAAATCATTTGATGCAATTAACATCCTTTCATGATAAGCTCTCAACAGCTTAGGAATAGAATAATGCACCTCAACAAAATAAAGGTCATATATGACAAGCTAGGCAAACATCATACTCAACTGTGAAAAGCTGAGTGCTTTCCATCTAAGATCAGTAAAAAGACAAGAGTGCCTATTCTTACCACTTTTTTCAACATAGTGCTATTTATTGCAAAATTATTCACAATAACCAAGACATGGAAACAGCGTAAGTGTTCGTCAATAGACGAATGGATAAAGAAGTTTTATAGATGAATATATAAAGAAGTATTTTTACAACAACTATATGTATATATACACATATGCATCAATGGAATATTATTCAGCCATTAAAAATGAGGAAATCCTACCATTTGCAACAACATGGAGGGAACTTGAAGGCATTATGCTAAGTGAAGTAAGTCAGAGAAAGACAAATACAGCATGATCTCACTTATAGGTGGGAATCTAAAAGAACAAACAAAATCAAACCCATAGGAAAAGAGATCAGACTTATGGTTACCTGAGGTGGAGGGTGGCAGAGGGAGAATTGGAGGAAGGTACTCAAAAGGTACAAACTTCACAATATATGTAAGTCAGACCATCATGCTGTACACCTTAATCTTATATAATGATGTATGTCAATTATTTCTTAAGAAAACTGGAAAAAAAATCAAAATAAAAAGAAAAACAAGGCTTGTATCCATGAGACCCACAAGGCTATAGTGAACTAGAAATGGCTCTTAAAGACTTCGCATACCCAAACTCACTTGCTTCAGGGACCAACACAGAGACAGTCGATTAACAGGTGCCCAGAATTTCTGTATAAAAGGTTTATTTGCTTATCTTAAAGAGTTGGCCTGAGGGGCAGGCATCTAATTTAACACACATCTAGGGGTCTGCTGGAATACTTTCCAGGGATGGAGACTGGTAGTCACCATCTTTATATTCCCTCTCTGCCTTAGTCCAGTTTGCCAGTATCATCCAGAAGGAAGGTTGTGCCTTCCTCTGGCACTCCAGTTTTTGTGTCTGCTACCCAATGGACATCTCTAGATCACCTGGGTCTGGTGGCCAGTGGGGCTTTCACTCCGGGGTCTCATAGGGCTGCAACCAATGGAGAAGAGTTCTCTACCAGCTCCTACCCCAGAGGACAGCAAGAGGCAACAGTCTGGGGAGTCCAGTCTTTCTGTGAAAGAGGCCTATTAGTTTATCTTCCTAGCTGTGGCCTGAAGAGAA
Organism: Equus quagga; assembly: GCF_021613505.1. Taxonomy (NCBI): domain Eukaryota; kingdom Metazoa; phylum Chordata; class Mammalia; order Perissodactyla; family Equidae; genus Equus; species Equus quagga. The sequence goes on from NC_060281.1 coordinate 35,755,742, forward strand.
GTCTTCTAATTAAACAGACCACTAAGGCCTACTGTAATCCTTTTCAGAGACCTCGGAGGGCTCGCACTATCTTAGCTCTCTCCCTTGCTGTGCTCCAGAGCAACGGTACTTCCAGTGGGGAGCTTTTACATGTGTCTGGTGCCCAGATTTTGATATTTAGTATCCTGGTTTTTGCAGCTGCTGCCCACGGGATGAACTTTGATTGCCTAGCTCTGGTGGCCAAGGGGGCTTGAATTCTTGGGTCCCACAGGGCTATAACAACAGGAGAGATAATTCTTAGCCAGCTACCACCCTCGGGGCACTGCATGGAAATCAGACTGAGACACAACCCAAGTCTGTGTGTGAAAGAGGCCTATTTGCCTGTCCTGGAACTTCAGCCTGAGGAGCAGGCATCTGGTTTGGCACACAAATAGAGGCCTACTGAAGTTCTCTTCGGGGGTGAAAGCCAATCGACATCATCTTTGTGCTCTTCTCCTTCTTCCTTACTTCATCTTGCCAGCATCTCCCAGAAATAAGCTTGTACCCTCCGCCAGCACCCTGATTCTTACAGCTGCTGTCAGGGGAAACCTCTAGGTTGCCTGGCTTTGGTAGCCAGTGGGACTTACTCTTGCAGTTTCACAAGACTTTAAAAGCTGCTGCCTGAGAGTCTAGCTTCCAATCAGCCTGAATCTATATCCTCACCTTTGGGACACTGACAGGTCTTGGCAAACCCTCAACTACTGGGAGCCACTAAAAGTAAAATAGGCTGCTTGGACAATCACAAAAGTTTGAGAGATAACCAAGAGCTAGGGCAGGGTTGAACAACAAAGTTCATCTCCTATGTGAGGCCACTCCTTCAAGACTGGGAGAGATGGCTGTTTTATCTAATGCATGGAAACCAATGCAGAGAGTCAAGGAAAATAAACATCAGAATATGTTCCAAACAAAAGAACAAGATAAAACTTCAGAAAAAGTCTTTGGGGAAACAAAGATAAGTGATTTATCTGATAAAGAGTAAAATAAATGATCTTAAAGATATTCACTGAACTCAGGAGAAAAATGGATGAACATAGAGAGAACTTCAACTAAGAGTTATAAAATATAAGAAAATACCAAATACAACCACAAAGAAAAGAATACAATAATTGAACTCCAAAATACAGCAGAGAAGTTCAGCAGCAGACTAGATGAAGCAGAAGAAAGGAACAACGAATTCAAATGCAGAGCTGTGAAACCTACCCAATCAGAGCAGCAAAAAAGAAAAAAGAATGAAAAATTGTGAAGATAGCTTGAGGGATTTATGGGGCAATATCAAGCAGACCAACATTCATCTTATAAGGGTCCTAGGAGGAAAAGAGAGAGAGAGAAAGGCAGAAACCTTATTTGAAGAAATTATGGCTGAAAACTTCCCTAACCTAAGGAAAGAAACAGACATCCAGATCAAGGATGCCCAGAGAGTTCTAAAAAACATGAACCAAAAGAGCCCCACACTAAGATGCATTATAATTAAAATGTAAAATGTTAAATAAGACCCAATCTTAAAAGCAGCAAGAGAAAACAACTTGTTATGTACAAGGGAGCCTTCATAAGACTATCAGCATATTTTTCAGTAGGAACTTTGCAGGGCAGAAAGGAGTGTCAAGATAGACTCAAATGGCTGAAAGAAAAAAACTTCCAACCAAGAGCACTCTGACTGGCAAAATTATCACTCATTTGAAGGAGAGATAGTTTTCCAGACAAGCAAAAGCTCAAGTTCATCATCACTAAACCAACCTTACAAGAAATGTTAAAGGAATTTCTTTAAGCTGAAATGAGCGTTCAATAATTAGTAAAAGAAAACGTATGAAAGTATAAATCTCACTGGTAAAGGTAAATATATAGTAAAATGTAGATTAATCTAACGTAAACATCCTGGGATAATTACATAAAACTAACATGAAACTTAAAAGACAAAGGTGGTAAAAATAACTATAACTACAATAATTAGTTAAGAGATACACAAGATAAAAAGACAAAAAGTGTAACATCAAAAACATAAAACATGGGGCAGGAGAGTAAAAATGTAACTTTAAAATGCATTCAAACTTAAGTTATCTTAAAATCAACCTTTATAGATATGTCATTATATGTAAGCCTCATGGTAACCCCATAGACCAATGGAACAGAGAGCCAAGAAGTAAACCCACTCGTATGGGGGGGTCCACTATTCTTTGACCAGGGCACCAAGGATACCCAATAGTGAAAGGGTAGTCTCTTCAATAAACGGTGTTGGGAAAACTGGATATCGACATGCAAAAACAGAAACTGAACCCGTATCACACTGTTAACAACAATTAACTTGAAATGGACTAAAGAGTTAAATACAGGAAAAGAAACCTAAAAATCGCAGAAGACAAAAGAAAAAAATCTCCTTGACATTGGTCTTAGTAATGATTTTTTGGATGTGACACCAAAAGCACAAGCAATAAAAGCAAAAATAAACAAATGGGACTACATTGAACTAAAAAGCTTCTGCACAACAAAGGAAACCATTAACAAAATGAAAAGACAATCTATGGAATGGGAGAAAATATTTGCAAACACTTATCCAATAAATGGTTAATATTCAAAATATGTGAGGAACTGATACAGCCCAATAGCAAAAACTCCCAAAAAATCCTATTAAAAAATGGGCAAAGGACCTGAATAGACATTTTTCCAAAGAAGGCATAGAGAAGGCCAACAGATACATGAAAAGATGCTCAATATCACTAATCATTGGAGAAATGCAAATCAAAACCACGAGTTATCACTTCATGCCTGTGAGAATGGCTATTATCAAGAAGATAAAAGATAACAAACGCTGGCAAAAATGTAGAGAAAAGGTAGCCTTTGTACACTCTTCGGAGGAAGGTAAGCTGTCACAACCATTATAGAAAACAGTATGAATGTTTTTCAAGAAATTAAAAATAGAACTCCCATGTGACCTAGCAATCCCGCTTCTGAGTGTATATCCAAAAGGTAATGAAATCACTATTTTGAAGTATCTTTTCAGCATTATTCACAATAGCAAGATATGGAAACAGTGTAAGCACTTGTGATGAATGAATGGATAAAGAAAATGTGGTTACATGTATACAATGCAATATTATTCAGCCTTAAAAACACAGAGGAAAATACTGCCATTTGTAACAACACTGATGAACCCGCAAGTTATTATAGTAAATGAAATGTCAGACAGAGAAAGACAAATGGTATCCCTTATATGTGAAATCTAAAAAATAAAAAGACAAACTCATAGCAACAGAGAATAGAATCATTGTTGCCAGGAATTGGGGGATGGGGGCAAGTGGAGAGAGATTGGTAAACATGTACAAACTTTCAGTTATAAAATGAATAACTTCTGGGAATCTAATGTATAGCGTAGTGGCTATAATTGATAATAGTCTATTGTAAAATTGAAATTTGCCAAGAGATTAGATCTTAAACATTCTCACACATATATGCACACACAAAAACATAACTATATGAGGTGATGAATGCATTAATTAACTTGGTTGTCAGAATTCTTTCACAATGTATATGTATATCAAATCATCACGTTGTACATTTTAAATATATGACACTTTTACGTGTCAATTTTACCTCAAAAAAGCTGCAACAAAAAAAAGGAAAAAATTGAATAGACCCACAAAAAGGAACCCATCCTTATTGCACTATTCTCATAGTATTTTACTCATATATTCCTGTCCATTTAGACATCAAAATGGAATTGCATGATGCAAGTTTATTTAAGGTCTTCAAGAACAGAATTGTAAGGTATTGACATATAGTTAAATATGGCAATTTAAACACATGCTTTATTGTGATAATATATCTTGTAGAATGTCAATTCAAGAAGGACATGGAACTTATTTATCTTGCATAACTGAAAGTTTATACCCATTGAGCAACAATTCCCCATTTCCCCCACTCCCCAGACCCTGGAAACTACCACTGTATTCTCTGTTTTTATGAATTTGACTACTTTAGATATCTCATATAAGTGGAATCATGCAGTGTTTGTCTTTCTTTGACTGGTTTATTTCACTACCTGGAGTTAACAATATGGTGTTGTGCACTTTAAAATCTGTTAAGAAAATAGGTCTCATGTTAAGTGTTCTGACCACGCACAAAAAGAATCATGCGAAAGAATACTAGGAAACTTTTGAAAAGAATGAATATGTTCAGTACCTTGATTGTGGTGATGGTATCAAAGGTGTTTGTATATGTCCAAACTCATCCAGACATATACATTAAATATGTGAAATTTTTTTGTATATCAATTATACCTCAATAAATTTAAAAAAAAGATACGGAATGTGATGTGATGCGTGTGTATACAAGACCTGTGATTCACATACTGATAGTTTTGAGCTTTTCCTGTTTCATTCATCTTTGTTCCATTTTGTGGACCCAGGAGGCATCCCTGTCTAACTCTAAAAACCATCTTGTCAAACTCTTCTTCAGATCCGAAGAGGAAATGAATTAATATAAACATCTCCAGTAATGGGAAAGTAGATGCCCGATGGCTATTTCATTAGTGAATTATGGTAGTTTATGCTTATTTTTATTGATGATATATATATATATATATATATATATACATACACACGTACACATATTGAGAAACAAGGCATTTTCAATGAGTAGAGGCAAATAAGCTTTGAGTCAAACAAATATTAGTTTGAATCATATATTTACTATTTTTAATTTGAGAAATCTCAAGAAAATTAATTTGCCTTAAATTTAGTGTCCTAATTGATAGAATGGCAACAATGTGGCACAGCTAGAAGAGTTGTTTGATAGAGTTAAAAGATAAATGTGAATAATGCACCTGACATTTATTAGAGACTGAAAAAAATTGAGGGAAAAGCTATTACAATACATAATAGAAGAGGAAAATTAATATGGATACTTAATATAGGTAAGAAACTTGGAGAAATCACATAAAAACCCTATTAATATATTATCTGATAATCACAGTTAGCCTAGCTGACATCAGTCTGGAATTTATTTGTTAAAAGTCAACTTCAAATTATGCTGGCCAGGTTGCAAACTAATTGCCTTTTCCCTTTGACTTCAGAAAAATTCCTAAAATATACCTTAAAATAACAATGGAATTGAAGGAAGAAAAATTAATATCATTAGAAGCATAACATCTTAAATTTTGAAGAATTCTATTCTGAGAAGAATATAAATAATAGAAAAGCTGGACAGGCGTTCTGAGAAGAAATTGTAAATATTTACCCCTCTAACAATCTGAAACATCATAGCAATACCGTTTATTTGTATGGTTCTTTAGAGTTTACAAAGGGCTTTTAAATACATTTTTCTCTGAGAAAATTCTTCTTTTGACAGTACTTTCCTTAGAGCTGACTTCATAGCTTCATTCCGTAAACTATAGACAATTGGATTGAGTGTTGGAGGTATCACAGTATAGAATATGGAGAACATGAGGTCCATGGCTGATTGAGAATTAGAAGGGGGCCTTAGAAACTCAAAGCCTGCAGCTGAGAGGAAGAAGGTGACTACAAATAGGTGTGGCAGGCAGGTAGAGAAGACTTTGGTCCGGCCCTCAGCTGATGGGATTCTCAGCACAGCAGAGAAGATGCGAACATAGGAAAGCACAATAGAGATCAAACAGATAAATGCTGTTGAGGTTGTGAATGCAGCCACTGCAATCTCATTAATGAATTCAGAAGAACAGGCTAGTTTCAGCATCTGAGGAACATCACAGAAGAATTGGTGAATGACTCTCTCCCCACAGAGAGATAGGGAGAAGTTAACTGCTGTGTGCACGAGCCCAGAGAGGCCTCCAGCAATCCACACAGCTATCACTGCATGCCTACAAGCATGGGGATCCATAATGGTCTCATATTTCAGTGGTTGACAGATAGCTACATACCGGTCATAAGACATCACTGTGAGGATGGCCACTTCTGACGAGGCCAGAGCTATGAAGAAGAAAACCTGAAGAATGCATTGACCAAGGGAAATGTAACCATTATTCATAAGTGAATTTGCAATGGACTGAGGGACTGTGACAGAGATGAAGCAGAGGTCCAGAAGAGAGAGGTGCTTCAAGAAGTAATACATGGGGGAATGGAGGCGATAATCCAAGGTAGTTATGGTGATAATGAGGAGGTTGCCTATCAAGGCCAGCAGGTATGTCACCAAAAACAGCAGTGCATGTAAAATCTGAAGCTTACGGTCATCAGAAAACCCCATGAGGAGGAATCCACTCGTTGAGGTCAAGTTGGCCATGGTCACTCTGAAGATAGAAAGTATGATTCTGTTTAGAAAGCCAAAGAACAGTAGGAAAAGAAAGTGTGATATTTAATATATCTATAATGTCAAGTAACTCAGTGTACTCAGAATATAGCTACTGAAATCAAGGTGAATTTATCTCCATACCTCTAGAGGTAACATTTAATTCAGAAAGATCTTTAGCGGTTATTCAGAAATAGAACTCCTAAATGTGATCAACACTTTCACATAGGTTGAAAATTTATGAGAAATTTCTGGAGCAGAGTTTGGATTCTCAAAGGTAGAAATTAATGGAGACGATAAAGTCTTTCCCTGCAACAAAGTCAGTGAAAATGGTACTTATATACTAGTATCATTACATCTTACATATGATATCTTAGCATTGCAAGGATGCATTAAAACTTCCTTTGTTAACCATTTAAAATAAAGTTGTTCTTATTACCTCGTAAGTGGATCTAGAAACAGACCGGAGACACGCACAGGGGAAATGTTAGTTCTAAGGACAGTCATATTTCTTGACTCTGAAAGGCTCCTAACATTTTTAAAATATAAAATTTAGTTGGAATGAACTTCCCAGAGCAAGCTTGAATAGTGAAATGACTCAAAATTGTAAGATGCAGATGCCACTGATACCAAGCATTGAATTCTGAGGTTTGGAATTTGATAGATCTTGCAAATGATGATACCTCGTCCTTTTAATTGTTATCATCCTTAGAATGACTTGGACTTGGACATTTTCAATCAAATTCATTTAAACAGATAATGATAATTTTCTAAAATGTATTTTATTCTTACTATGTGATAGGCAGAATGCTAGGTAGTAGAGTGTATGACTTTCCAGTATTATATCACATTGTGACTTCTCCAGTAAGAATAAATAATTCTTTATTCTTTTTCTCTAGGACTTGAAATATATTAGACAGTGAGCGCCCATTTCTTAAAATAATCAACCAACCAACCAAACAAGCAAAATCTTAATGCCAGATGTAACGTAATTGTTAGGGAGATTGGCTGGCGTTACTTTTTATGTTAAATGTGTTATTGTAAAATCATAAAATCACTCTGTGTATCAGAATCACCCTGATAACTTATTTTTACTTCTTTAAAAAAAAGCCTGTAGATTTGTTGAAAGGTCAATCCATTTTCACTGAGTTGTCTCAAGACAATTCCTTCACCATCTCTGATCATTTCCCTACCTTTGGCAATGGTATCTAATATACAAGCACTAAGTAAATATTTATTTAACTTAGTATATACATTATTGACTTCAATTTTATATAGACAAAAAGTATCAAGTTACTTGAGTTACTCCATCAGATATTATTTTATTCCATTCATTAATCCCTCAGTAAATGAAAGAGTTTGAAAATTACTTGAGCTAGTACCTTTCTGTTTTGCTGTAATTTATTTTGAGAACTTTGAAACTAATTTTTAGGAAACATCCTGGCAACAGCATGGAAGAAAATAAAACTAAAGAATAAAATACTGCCAGAGATGGTGAAGGTTTGAACTCATCTATAAGTATGACAACAAGAGATAATAATTACAAGAGAGAATGAGCAGGTAAAATCTTGATGGTTGACAGATGTGCAGATGAAAGAGAAGTTGTGCTATTCTCTGAAATAGGTGACAGCGACAGGGAGATGGTTGAGAGAAGAGATGAGTTCTGATGGGAAAAGTAGTCTGAGGTGATTGTGTGCCAAACATAAAGTTGGATATGAGGATCTGACCTATGGTAGTTCTGAAAACACCACCAGTTCAGTAAGAATGTGCAAATCACGTAGAAAAGCAGTTAACCTTGCTCCTTTAAATGGCACTTACAAGAATATTTTTTGAGTAAAAAAAGGACAGAAAAGAGGTCTGAAGACAGACTTTTAGAGACCATCAAATTTCAATAGATGTGCAGAAGAAGACCCAGTCCAAGAGACTGAAAAAGAATATTCACAGAGAAAAGAGAAAAGCAGCAGTGAGTGGCATCATAGAGCCAATTGAAAATAGAGGCTTTAGAAAGAAAAAAAATGTGCCATATATTTAAGAAAGGAAATTTAAAATAACAAAAGGAGCACATTGAATATGCCATTGTGAAGTTCATTTGTAGATTTTTCTAGAGCCATTTGGGAGGACTCAGAGATACAGAATTATGATAAACATGATTCAAAGAATGAATGAGATGTGAGAGGAAACAGAAATTATGGAACACAGCTATAAATTTCATAAAATGAGAAATTTCACTCACCAGAGTTGATCTTAGTCAGTAGAAACAAATATTATTTAGTCCTAAGATTGACCATCTTTATTCCAAAATTTAGCTGGTGGCTCAGTCTTTCAAATTTTCATGTAAGAAGAGGACTAAGATGCTTTCCTACAAGACTGAACAGAAAGCATAGACTCAATGACATTTTAACTTCCCGCTAAGCCCGTGACACCTGAAATGAAGCCAGGACTGCCCAGGCACTAGGGAACAAATTTGTTCAGTGTAGTTGGTGTTTCAGGTAAACACAGTGAGTTCAAAGCATGAGACTTGCTGGAGCGCTCCCTCAAGGAATTGCCTCAGTGGAAGGTAGTAAATTATCATCTTGGTTTAACTGAATCTTGTAGTCTGCATTCCAGGGAGGAAAACATGTATATTGTACACAACATTTTCTGTAGTATGAATCCAGACTCAGGTCTCCCTAGTAAGAAGTATTTTTGCATCTATTAACAATTTCAACTTTATTGGTCACCAATAAAATTGTAGGTACTTGTATGGGCCTCAGGTAAAAACAGAACGTCCAGTAAGCATGTATTTATATAAACTCATACATAATCACAGAACCAAAGAATCTTAGAGTTAAAACTACCCCTAGAGGTCATTGAGTCTAAGCTTCATCCAACACTATATCTTTTCTAAAACACCTCTGAACCTGATAGTCCAGTTCCCCTTTTAACAGTCCCATAGATGAGTAATTTTCATCCAAAGATGAATGTATTCAGTTTTCAAGTAACTGTGATTTTGGGAAAGACATTTTTTATACTGTGGTATGAACATTTAATGTAAGATCTACCTCCTTAGCAATGAAAGAAATTAAAAAAGAAATTTAAATTTTCCATCTACTCCTAAATATCAAAAATTCAATGTAAATTATATTCCAATTGAAAACCATTTAAAAATGGCTCTAAATATCTCTATTTTTAAATTTAATAAAAATATTTCATATTTTTTAATCTTAAGAAATTGAATTTCAAAGTTGTAAACCAGTGGGCCTAGTTTTGATTCCCAGTGACTAAAATAGTACTGCGTAAGTATCACAGTAAGTATCTCAATAAGTATCACACTTGTTTTTACAAGGCTATTATGAAGAATAAAGAAAACAACTAATAAGTGATAAAAAAAGATATTCTGAGGTTCAGTTTTGAGGAGAGAATTTTCTAATTTAACATAGGTTTTTGTTGCAATCTGATGAATATATCCAAAGATTTCAACATATTAAAATAGTGAGGTAATTCAAAGAAAATTGTGGCATAGTTCAAATAGGATAAAATAATGAAATATATTTTAGAAATAAAATTACATAAAAATTGGAGAGGTGTGTAGGTGTTTTTTATTTTTTAAAAAAATAGATAAATCCAATCAATATATGTCAAAAACCTCCAATGACTACCAAAATAAACACTCAAAAAAACTCAAAATAATAGCTGCTGTTCTTATCAGACCAACGCTGAATTAATCATTCAAAATTGAATACTTTAAGAAGATTGTAGACAAATGAGTGTGTTTATCAACAAAAGTGATTAGATATCATTTATTCAAATTACCAGAAAGTTCAGAAAGGACCTATATTTTCAAACATTATAAATGGTGTCAGTGAAATAAGTCCAACAGAGAAAGACAAATACTGTGCGATCTCACTTATATGTGGAATCTAAAAAGACAAAAAAATGAATTCATAAATACAGAGAACAGATTAGTGATTGACAGATGTGTGGGAGTGGTGGGTGGGTGAAGGTGGTCAAAAGGTACCAGCTTTCAGTTATAAGATAAGCAAGTTCTGGGAACGTAATGTACAACATGGTGACCAAAGTTTACAATACTGCATTGTGTATTCGAAAGTCACTAAGAGTGTAGATCTTAAAATTTCTCATCACAAGAAAAAAATTGTTACTATATGAAGTGATGGATGTTAACTAAGCTTATTGTGGTAAAATTATTTTGCAATATATACACATATCAAATCATCATATTGTACACCTAAAACTAATAAAATGTTATATATCTCAATAAAACTGGAAAAAATTAGGAGCGATAACTGAAAAATCCCAAAATACTTGGAGATTAAACAATACACTTCTAAATAATACAAGATCAAAGAAGAAATCTCAAGAGAAATTTAATAATATATTTTAAAAATGGTTGTCTTATATGAATCAATTTAAATTTATGATATATGTCCCTGGGATCAAACTAGGAAAAGTTGGTACTAGTTATATTCAGATAGAAGTTTTCTCAAAATAAAAGGTAATTTTCAAACCCTATTCCTGGAGATACAACGAATACACTAGTATAAGGAAGCATTTTTTTTAAGCAAGATTTTGGATTTTGTACAAGAAATTTCATGTAGACCTTTTTGAAATCAGTTGCAATGAAAGAATTGCAATGTTATTGTAAAATTCTTCTTCTTTTCCATCTATAGTTCGATTTCTAATTCATGCATCTAGAACTTTAAGATCCCAGCTCTTAATCCGCGCCATGAAGATGTTCTTCCACAACTTCCCTTGACTAGCAGAAAGCCTATAACTTCTTTTTATCAATAATCTAATTGATAATGTTGGATGGTCTGAAACTGCTTGTATGGCTCAGATGGAAAGAATTTTCCATTAAAAATTTCGTTTTCACTTTACTTTTTTTTTTTAAAGATTGGCACCTGAGCTAACAACTGTTGCCAATCTTTTGTTTGTTTGTTTGTTTTCTGTTCTGCTGTTTCTCCCCAAATTCCCCCGGTACATAGTTGTATATCCCAGTTGTAGGTCCTTCTAGTTGTGGCATGTGGGACACCGCCTCAACGAGGCCTGACGAGCAGTGCCATGTCTGTGCCCAGGATCCAAACCAGCGAAATCCTGGGCTGCCGAATTGGAGCACGTGAACTTAACCACTCAGCTATGGGGCAAGCCCCTCACTCTACTTTTGATGTTTCCCCATTGTCTACGAAGATGAATGATAAAACAGAAGGAACTGAGTCATCACTGCTCTTCCCCTTGGTATCAATAAAGTTTTTTTTATTTCATTTGGAAAATAGTGAACCATTAAAGTATAAGATTGTTGATAGTTTATCTAAGCTGCTCCAAAGTATTGGTGCCTTGACATCCATTTTGTTTGATTAAGTGGCCTACAGGGACCTTCAACTGATGCTAGCCCCCTCAGGCGAGTGTATGCTTTAGATAACAGCTCTCAGAGTCACAAGCAAATGTAACTTCCTGATATGACTTCATAACAGTCTGTGATCAACAGTCTCTCCTCTGTGTCCTTGGGCCTTCCTCTTGTGTGCCCCTTACATAAGACCCTTGTGGAGCTTACCAAAATCTCACTCTTTCAGTTTGAATTGACCAATCTGGCCTTAGCCTGGGAAGCCCAAAGTACTCAATTCATGGACCTTAATAAGGGCATGTGCCCCAGATCCTATCATTCTCTCTGGCTGCACTCTACTCTGACCTCCCCTGTAGCCTGTCAAGGCACGCTGTGTGCTCCCTCCAGGACCTGTGAGTAATAAACTTCTCTGTTTCAATTTCTCTTGTCATCGCTTATTGAACCTCACTCAACTCACCATCCAGCATCCTGTGCTCCACTTAACAAATGTTGATTTGACAAGTCATAACAAAGAAGCTAACTTGTCCATATCAAATTTAAAGGGCATCCTCCCCAACACCCACGGAGATTTATTTTTTTAATTACTGTACAATGAAAGTGACTTTTTGGTATGCATTTCTATTAATTTTAATGCATGTATAATTTCCCATAACAGCCACCACAATCAAGATACAGAAGAGTTCCGTCAACCCCCAAAACTTTTCTATACTATCTTTTTGTAGTCATACCCTCCCCCTATTCAAATATAATCCATGCCAATCACTGATCTTTTTCCATCACTGTATTTTTGTCTTTTCAAGGATATGATAAATATAAAATCACATAGTATGCAACCTTTTGAGTCTAGCTACTCTGAATTAACATGATGCCTTTAAGATTCATGTAAGTTGCCGCATGTATCAAAAATGTGTTTCTTTTTATGACTGACTAGCATTCCATTATACAAACCTGCATATAAAACCCTGAATAGGTTCCTTTGTTTTCTTTCCTCTCAGTTGTAGTCATCCTTTATGTTGTAATTGCATACACTCAAAACCCAATGGATAACTATTATAAATTTTGCTTTTAACCATCCAGTATATCTCTAAAGAACTCAAAAAACAAAAATAGACTATTATATTTACCAAAACACTTGCCATTTCTGTTGTTCTTCCTTTATTCCTATGTTCAAAGTTTCCTCCTAGCATTATTTAGCAATTTTTTTAGAACTGATCTGCTGACAACAGATTTTCTTCTATTTTCATCTGAGAATTTCCTTATTTCACTTGTACCTGGAATAGCATTTTTCCTGGATATTAAATTCTCGTTGATAGTTCTCTTCCCCATCATTTTAAAAAATGGTGTTCCCCTTCCCTTGGACGTCAATGATTTCTGATGAGAACTCTGTAGTGTTTTGTCTCATTTTTTCCTCTAAAAATATCACCTTGATTTTCATCTGATTGCTTTCAAGTCACTTTTTGTCTTTATTTTTCTAAAGTTTGATTATGATGTATCCAGGCATGGTTTTCTTTGGGTTTATTTTGTTTGAGGTATACTGAGTTACTAGAAGCTATAGGTATGTCTTTGTCCAAAATTGGAAAATTTTCAGCCATTATTTCGTCAAATATTTTTCTGGCTCTCACCCTTCTACTTCATGTATCTTGTGATCCAGCCATCTCAAAATGTGGCTTTCAAGGTTGATGAAGCACAGAAGGAGTGCAAGAGGTAGGAAAAAAATTTAACTGTCAACCCAGAAAAGACACTCATCATTTACACTTACATTTTATTTCTCTGAATTGTGTGGTCCCAATATGATTAGAAGGTAGATGATAAAATGAGATATTACATGTGGTAAGAAAGAGGAAACAGTGTGGTGCCACATTACCTGAACTAAAATACGTACAGATGGATTGAAATAATGCATAGATATAAAAAAGTGTGTGGGTTAGGAGTCAGCCACCAATGGCCTACAGATGGTGCATTTAGCTGCAATCAGGTAAGGTAGCTTTTCTTATTCTGTCATGGCCCTGGACTTAATTTTTTCCATTGTCTTCATTTAAAACACACACACACACACACACACACACACACACACACACATTTAGAGAAAGAATGTACAAGACCAACTGAATGAGCTTCTAAAGTCACTTTAGGCACATGCACCAAATCTGCACCCTACAGTCATTGCCATGATGCCTGAGAAAACGTTTAAAGGAAATACTAAAGGTGGAGGAAAGAACCACAGGAGAATTTGGCATGATTATTTGTCAAATCATTTCCTTCAAAACTAGATCCTATTCCTTAGAAGGCGTTAGTAACAAAGAAGTTATTCAAAGGGTACAAAGGGAAGCTTGAAGTTGGCCAGTAAGGATGAGAACAACCCTGCAGAAAATGAGGTAGGTACACAAAGCCGAAGTGCTGCAGATGCCAAGTTAAATGTGGACATTTGTGATAGTTGTACTTCTGAGGACTGCATATTTTAAATACTTTATATTTTTATTGTTTCATAAAATTGTAGTTATGTTTTACATTTTTAAGTTTTGACTTTAGCACACCTAATATTTACTGGTGTTTTGAGGATATGTTAATTGTTACTAATAGAATATCTCAGAATTTAGATTGAAAAGGGAGAGCAGAATTTTCCTTCTACTCTGTGGGAGGATTTCTCTAAGTTCTAAAGAGGAGTTTCCCTGACAGCACACATATTAGTCATTTTGATATAAATTTCTGCAGTGTTATTTTTAACTGCATTGTTGAAATATAACCTATACATAGTAAGATTCACCTATTTCACGTATTCAATTCAATATTTTTTAGTAATTCATAGTCATGCACTCATCACCACAATCTAAATTTAGCACATCGTTATCACCTTGAAAAGAAATGTCAGAAAAGGGAAGTGTTGTTTAATGGGAATAGAGTTTCAGATTTGCAAGATGAAAAAGATATGATCTGTTTACAACGATGGGAACGTACCTAACACTGCTGAACTGTGCACTTAAAAGTGGTTGAGATGGTAGATTATATGTTATGCACTTTTTACCACAATAAGAAAAATTTAAAATTAAAAATAAAAATGTCATACTCGTTAGCTGTCACTCCCTATTCCCCATCACCCTCCTACCCTAGGCAAACACTAATCTACTTTCGAACTCTCTATACTTGCCTATTCTAGACATTACATATAAGTGGAATAAAAATATGCTGTCTTTGGTGACTGGCTTCTTTCACATAGCATAATATTGTTAAGTTTTATCCATGTGATAACATTGAGCACTTCATTCCTTTATATCCCAGAATACACTGTTCCAACATATGAACAGACCACATTTTATTTATCTATTAATCAATTATGGACATTTGGGTTGTTTCCGCTTTTTAACTATTATTGATACTACTACTATAAACATTCATGTACAAGTTTTTATGTGAACATATGTTTTCCTTTCTTTTGGGTATATACTTCAAAGTGGAATTGCTGAATGACAAGGGAATTCTGTATTTAACAATTTGAGAAATTGCCTGTTTTCCAAAGTAGCTGCACCATTTTACATTCCCACCAGCAATGTAAGAGGATTCCAATCTCTTCACATCCTTGTCAACACATTTTACTGCCCATGTTTTTATTATAGTCATTCCAGTGGATGAGAAATGGAATCTCACTGTGGCATGATTTGCATTTGCCTACTAACAGTGTTGACTATATCTTCATGTCCCATTGGGTTATTTGTGAGTCTTCTGTAGAGAAATGTTTATTCAGATTTTTCACTTGTTTTTTAGTTCAGCTGTTTGTTGTTTTATAGTTGAGTTGTGGTAGTTCTTTATCTATTGTGAATACAAGTCCTTTATCAAATATATAATCTGCAAATATTTTCTTTCATGCTGACTTGTCTTTTCACTTTCTTAATAATGTCCTTTGAAGAACGAAAGTTTTAAATTTTGATGAAGTTCAATTTATCTATTTTTTTCTTTTGTCATTTGTGCTTTTGATATTATGTAAAAGAAATCATCGCCTAATGGAAGATTCTAAAAGTTTTACTGCAATGTTTTATTCTAAGAGGTTTATAGCTTTAGCTCCTACTTTTAGGTCTATGAACTATTTTGAGTCAATGTTTTACATGTAGTGTGAAGTAGGGGTCCAACTTCATTCTTTTGCATGTGTATATACAGTTGACACTACAGCATATGTAGAAAAGACTATTTCATTCCTATTACATTGTGTGGCACTGTTGTTGAAAATCAATTAACCATAAATGTAAATGTTTATTTCTGGACTATCAATTTTTTTCCATAAATCTATATGTCTATCTTTATGGCAGTGACACAGTGTCTTGATTACTGTAGCTTTGTAGCAAATTTGAAATCAGGAAGTGTGAATAGTCCAATTATGGTTTTTTACAAGATTATCTTGCTATTCTGGGTCACTTGCATTTCTGTATGATTTTTAGGATTGTCTTGACAATTTTTTCAAAAATGTCAGCTGGGGTTTTCATTAGAATTGTTTTAAATCTGTAGATCAGTTTGGGAACATTGAAATCTTAACAATATACAGTCTTCCAATCCATGAGCATGGAATGTCTTCCCGTTTATTTAGATCTTAATTTTTTCCACGAATCTTTTTTAGTTTATTCTTTTCGATGTTATTATAAATGGAATTGTGTTCTTAATTTTGTTTTCAGATGTAATTAATAGTGTAGTGAAATGCAATTAATTTTTGTATATGGATCTTGTAACCTGCAAACTTGCTGAACTTGTATATTATTTCTAACAGATTTTTAATGGATTCCTTAAGATATTTATATTCCTTACGACATAGAAAATTATGTCATCTATAAATAGAATTAGTTTTACTTGTTACTTTACATGTGTATGCCTTTTATTTCTTTTTCTTGCCTATTTCCCTGAGTAGAACCTCCAGTACAATTCTGAATAGAAAAAGCAAGAGTGGACATTATTATCTTCTTCCTGATCTTAGGAAGAAAACATTTAATCTTTCATCATGCAGTACAGTGTCTGCTGTGGGGTTTTTTGTAAATGCCCTTTGTAAGGTTAAAGAAGTTCCTCTCTATTCCTATTTTGTTGAATATTTTATCACAAAAGGCTTTTATATTTTGTCCTATGTCTTTGTCTGAGACGAGATGATTGTGTGGTTTTTGTCCTTTATTCAATTAATACGTAATTACATTAACTTATTATGTAACTGTGTATTACATTGACTGATTTTTGGTTGTTAAACCAAACTTTCAATTTTGGGATAAATTCCATTTGATCACAGTGTATAATTCCCTTTATGTGTTTGCTGGATTCAGTTTGCTAATATTTTACTAAAAACGTCTTGCATCCATATTCATAAGATATATTGGTATATGGTAGTATTTTCTTGTGATGTAGTTATCAGTTTGGTATAAAGATATTCTGGCTTCGCAGAATGAGTTGGTCATTATTCCCTCCCTTTCTACATTTTGGAAGGGTCAGAGTAGGTAAAAGTTTGCCAATTTTGTTGAAATTTTCACGAAACCAACTATTTATTTTGTTGATTTCCTCTATTGTTTTTCTGTTGTCTGTTTTATTCCTTTCCTCCTAATTTTTATTATTTCCTTATACTTATTTTGGGTTTACTTTGCTCTTCTTTTTCTAGTCTTAAGTTGGAAATTTAAGTAAGTAATTTGAGTTTTTCATATATGTATTTAGCCACTGTTTTAGCTGCATCCATGTGTTTTTATATGTTATGTTTTTATTGCATTCATCTCCAAGTACTTTGTAATTTCCCCATGCTTTCTTCATTGTCCCATTGGTCCTTCCGGAGTTTCACACATATATGAATTTCCTAAATTGCCTTCTTTTATTTATTTATTTGTTTATTTTATTGCTGAAGAAGATCAACTCTGAGCTGACATCCATTGCCAATCTTCCTCTTTTTTTGCTTGAGGAAGATTAGTCCTGAGTTGACATCCACTTGAATCTTCCTTTATTTCAGGTTTGGGTCACTGCCACAGCATGCTTGATGAATGGTGTAGGTCTACACATGGGATTAGAACCCATGAACCTGGGCTGCCACGTTGGAGTGCACCTAACTTAACCACTAGGCCATGAAGCTCGCCTCCTTAATTTATATTTTATTTACATTGTCATGAGGAAATATAATTTGTATAATTTCAATTATTTTAAACATATTGAAGTTCTTTTATGGCCTAATAAATGGTCTATCCTGGAGAATATTCCATGTGCACTTTGGACAAATGTGTATTCTGTTTTCTTAGGTAGAGAATCCTGTAGATGTCTGTTAGGTCTAGGAGGTATATCGTGTTCCTCAGTTCTTCTATATCCTTGTTTATGCTCTTTCTAGTTGTTCTGTCCATTATTGAAAATGGAGTATTGAGTTCTCCAAATACTCTGTTTGAATTTTCTGTTTCTCACTTCAATTGTGCAAGTTTTTGCTTCATGTGTTTGAGTGCTTTGTTTTTCAGTGCATATATATTCAGTGTACATAATTGTTCTACATATTCCTGATTAATCAATACTTTCATCATTATAAAATTGTTCCTCTTTATCTCAAGTAACATTTTTGTTTGAAGTTTATTTTGCCTCATATTAGAATAGACCCTCAAGGTCTTGTTGCTTGTGTGATGTATCTTTTTTTAATTCTATGGAATTCTTCAATTTGTATGTTGGCATCTAAAATGTGTCTTTTGTAGACACACATAGTTGATCTTGATTTTTATCTAGTCTGTCAGTCTCCATTTTCTTATTGGATTGTTTAATCTATTCACACTTAATGTTATTATTAACATGGTGGGATTTACATCTGCCATTTTGCATCTTATTTTCTCTAGTGGCATGTCCTTTTTGTTTCTCTTCCTTCTTTACTACCTTCTTTTGTATAAAGTGGATAGTTTCTAGTGAACATTTTAATTCCTTTAATGATTTTTAAGTATACATTTTTACTTCTTTTAAAATGGTTGAAATGTATAATATACATTTGGTATATTAATGGCTGAGATATATAATATATATCTAAACTTATTAGAATCTACTTCAAATCTATACTAACAATTCTCACGAGATATGGAAACTCTGCACTTATATAGCTCTATTTCCTTTTCCATTTTCTGCCATTATTGTTATACGTATTTGTCTACATAGAATACAAACCCAGCAATACATTGTTGTAATGATTACTTTATACAATACTTTTGCTTTTAAAGAAGCTGAGAGATGTAAGGAAAGCAGATATATTTTTATAGATTTTGTTATATTAACCTTTTCATTTACCATTTCTGGTCTCTTCATTTCTTCCTATATATTTATGTTATCATATGGTGTCATTCCCTTATTCCAATGTAGCTTTCTTCCTACCTGCCTTCTTTGTGGTGAAATTGTCAAATATATTATATTTCTATGAGTTATAGACACAATGATACAATTATATATATATTTATGCAATTACTTTTAAATATATTGAGATGACAAAGAAGAAATATGCAATTGTACTGTTTTTAGTTATATATTTATCCTTATGGCACTCTGTTTTTTCATGTGGATTGAATTACTTTATAGAGTCATTTAATTTTAGCATAAAGAACTTTCTTTAGTATTTCTGGGGAGGCAGATCTACTAGCACAAACACTGTTTTTCTTTAACTGGGAATTTCATTTCACCTCCATTTTTGATAGACAGTTTTGTGACGTATAGTATTCTTGATTGACAAGTCTTTCCCTCAGCACTTTGAACATGTCATCCCACTGCTATGTCAGGAAGTCAGCTCTTAATCCTATTGGGATTCCCTTGTAAGTAACAAGTTGTTTTTTTTCTTTCTTCTTCAAGATTTCTTTCTTGTCATTGCTTCCAGAATTTTTACTACGATGTGGCTGACTGTGAATCTCTTTGCATTTATCTTACCCGGAATTCACTGAGCATCTTGGATGCATAGAGTAATGTTTTTCACCATATGTAGGAAATTTTGAGCCCTTATTTGTTCTGTTCTTTTTTCTCTCTCCTCTCCTCTACTACTCCCATTCTCTCCTCTGCTACTCCCATTGTTCATATGTTGTTGCCATTAAAGGTGTCTCACATTTCTGTAAGGCTCTGTCCGTTTTTTTAAATTTTTTTCTCTCTGCTGTTCAGGCTGCATAATTTCTATCAGGCTTCATGTTCATTGCTTCTCCTTCTGCCAGCTCTAATCTGCTTTCTTGCCCCTCTAGTGAATTTTAAATTTCATTTTATTGTACTTTTCACCTTCAGAATTCCCATTTCTTTTTTTGAGGTATAATTGACAAATAACATTATATTAGTCTCAGATGTGCGACATGATTCTGTATATATTGCAAAATGATCACCACATTGGTCCACTTAATATCTGTCACCATACATAGTTACAAAAATAAATTTTTTTCTTGTGATTAAAACTTCAAGATTCGCTCTCCTAGCTACTTTCAAATATTGAATACAGTATTATTAACTATAATCACCATGCTATAAATTACATGCCCATGACTTATTCATTTGATAGCTGGAAACTTGTACCTTTTGATCCTCTTCACCCATTTCACCCACCTCTAACTCCCTGGCTTAGGCAACCACTAACCTATTCTCTATATCCATGAGTTCATTTTTGTTTGTTGCTTTTTTTTTGTTTTTTGGCTTTTTTTCAGATTCCACATATAAGTGAGATTATACAATATTTATCTTTTCTGTCTGACTTATTTTGTTTAACATAATACCTCTAAGGTCTACCATATTGTCAGAGATGACAAAATTTCATTCTTTTTTTATTGTTGAATAATAGTCCATTGTGTATATACCACATTTTCTTTATCCATTCATCCATCAGTGGACATTTAGGTTGTTACTATGTCTTGGCCATTGTAAATAATGCTGCATTATATCTTTTAATTAGTGTTTCATTTCCTTCAGATATATACCCAGAAGTGGCATTGCTGGATTGTATGGTGGTTCTATTTTTAATTTTTTGAGGACACTCCTTATTGTTTTCCATAGTGGATGCTCCAATGTAAAAAATTGGGGAGAGAGTGGGAAAACTTAATTTCTTCCTGACATTATTGGGAATTTTCTAGTGCTTTTCTAACAAACAGTAGACACCAGACTTTGTTTTGAGATAAATATTTTTTACCTTATTGAATGTGCTTCCTTAGTGTTCCTTCTATATCACAAAGCATTTTTCTATTTAATGATTTACCGATATTTGTAAAATTTGCTAATATAATATTTAATATATTTACTAGTGTTTTAGCTATACTTTCGGGAATATTAAAAATATTTCTTCATTAATCATGTTTTCAACATGGCACTATATTGATTTGCCTGCTTGACAGTATATGTACTATAATTTATTTAATTATGTATTTAAATATATAAACTTCTAAAATATCAGACAGCACTTATGCAGAAATATTAATTTCACTTATAAAATTAAAAAGTCAAACTTTTTTGTTGTTTAAATCTCAGGTTTTCACTGTCATATATCTGTAACATTGAAGATAAATAAAAATATGTCCCTAGGGTTTCGGGGACATATCTGGGACAACCTCTCATGTCAGCACTAAGTTTCTATGTGGACCCATGTTTTTGTTTAAAAACGTTTGAAACTTTCACAACATAATATATCCATCTTTGCTCCAATACAAAATAGTTTTAAGGTTTGAAAAATAGTTTCAAAATAGTAGTTTCAATGTTCAATTATTTTTAAATTTATCTAGACCTTCAAGCAAAACTAACAAACTCAAAATAATGTGGTATTTTTGACCTCAAATACTCACTGAGAAGTACAACACGAAACTTCTGAGAAGTATACTGCATTAATAGAATGAATTAATATTAAAAAATTTTTTCTTAATACATATTAGGTTATATTTTATATGATAATGATATGTGGTTCCATGTAAAAATTAATCATGAGTTGTAGGAAACACTGTGATCAAATTTTTTTTAATGTTTAAGATTCTTTTCCAGATTACGTTAGAGTTGAGGAAAACATACTCTTTTTCTCTTGTATAACCAAGGGCCTTCTTTTTCCCAAAAGCTTTTACCCCATCTTCCTGCTTCATCTGCCTCATGATTGAGCCACAGAAAGTAGAAGTGCTCACTCCACTGGAAGAAAGTAAAGCTTTGCACTGTTCTTTTTAGAAGGAGGAGAGGGGAGGGTTGCAGTGGTCCTTAGGGAAAAAAAGGAAGGAGCTCTAGACCCAATTATACTTGGTGTACTTACTGAACCTTTATCATGTTTAAAGCATTATAGAGAAATCTACAGAAATATGAGAAATTACAAATATGAGTATTAAATGGGCTTGGGAAGGACTTATATTGAAAGGCAATGCACTTAATGAAATGTTCAAATAGGACCCATCTGAGGAGCTGGCACTGATGTGCTTGGGGTTAACTAGTGTTGTCAAAAAACGAGTTTTAAAATGCAGTTTAATATGCTGAGTTGGAAAAGACCAGGATTCATGCTGGCGTATGGGGAGAAAAGAGATGTTCATGTGAAATATCCCATGACATGTGGTAATCACAATTTACTAAAGTATTTTATCTTTTGGTGGAAATTTTATGCATGTCTTCTGTTATATCCTATCTTCAATACTTATAATTCTAAAGTTTTATAATTTTTATCAGTGTTTAACTCAGATAGATCATTAATGTTCCCAGTCATATACCAATTTAATTCAGATCCCAGAATTCACAGTCAGTATATTTATTCCCCCAAATTAAGGAAGTTAATGAAACACACTGATGCATTTTCAGAAAACTGTTCATGTTTATCAAGACCTTAGAGCATATCTTACTAAGGGACTCTGATCCATTATTTTGAAATAACTACAGAGAACAGGAATAGGTAAATTGATTAAGTGTATTTATAGACAGATTGTACTTTGGAAAGGATAATTTTATAAAGAAAGCTTGGGGATGTGTATTAAAAGGGAGAGAATGTCAAAAATTATACTGATGGCTCAGAGTGAGTGCTTAGTTCATGATTTTATAAGTTATCAAATAGAAAATAATGCAGAACTCTATGAATTAAGAATTAAACTTTTATTATTTAGATTCCCTTTATTAGACACAGTTACAATATTAAATTCAATGCCCTGAGAGAAAAATAATTTCACATATCTTTGAATTAAGGCAAATGTTAGTATCCCCATTTGGTGGTAAAGAAACTATAGTCAAAGTTAATCAACGGTTTTCCCCAAAAGACACACAGCTTGTACATCCCTCTGTTGGTGGGGCTGCATATGCCCATTAATGAAGAATGAGATTTGATTTACATTTCAGGCAATGACATTGAGCTTTTTCTGAACTCACTCTATTTTGTTTAGGTATCTTTGACTAATACGTATTTCTGAGGCTGTTTATAGCCAGGGGCCATAAAACATTTAAAAAATAAATAAAGCTAATAGATCAACCAAGCCTTCGAATTCAACGTGATATTCTCATAATCCCCACATTGAAATAAGAGTAACTTGCCTAAGTCAAGTGGAGAAGGAAGCTATCTTGTCAAACTTGGAAATCACTAGTAAGTTTTCTTGAGTTTGAATATTTTTCATCTGAGGTTTTTCCACCACGGTTTACTGTTCAAAACATCCCACTGTTTTCTCTCTCCTTCTAGAGTAAGTTTTATTTGTATTGATCATGACCTCACTGTTTATCATCACAGCATAAGACTGACTAAGGTTTATGGCAGAAATAATTTATATTTAAAATCACTGGATTTCACTTTGCATATATATATATATATATATATCTCTTATGTGCTTTTGACCTAAATGTCTCTTGATTTCATTTATGTCTGGGGCCTTAAAAAAGCCCTTGGTGGATGATATAATCAGATATTGAATGTCGGAAGATGACTAAATGCTGTCAACACATGTTGATTAAGTTAACTCAGTATAGTAGTGACATTTTTTTTGAAAGATGTAATCATTTTCAATTTACTTGAGATTCTTTTAAAAATAATTTATGCCAAATATATTTTCTAAACTTTCTAAATATCTGTTCTCTAGATATTATACCAGTTTTCCCCCTGAAACTAAGTTAAATAGTAGTTGGGGTTAGGGAGAAAAGTGACATGATTTGGTAGAATTCAATATTTTAAAACAAATATTCTCATAAGTGGAAAAGTGCTATATAGAGATCACCAAGAGTTGATTATTTCTTTCTTGGTCCTGTTCCACTGGTGAACTTTATGACACTTGATACACTGTTCTTTCATCACTCCCATTTCTGTCTGACACCTTCTTTGTAAGGCAAACACATCCACCCTCTCTTGTTAGGTCTCCTTTTCAGAGATCATCTTGTTTTGACCCAAAACTCCTTAGCCAGTACCCTTCTCAGGGCAGCTTTCACATCCTTGTTCCTCAGTGTATAGATAAATGGATTGAGTGTAGGTGTGACAATCCCATAGAAGAGAGCCATGCTCTTCCCCCTGTCACGAGAATAGCTAGAGGGAGGCTGCACATACATACTGATAGCTGTAAAGTAGAAGAGGGAGACCACCAGCAAGTGTGAAGCACAGGTATTAAAGGCCTTCCAGCGACTTTCAGCAGACCGGATTCTCATTACTGCCCGAGCAATGAACACATAAGTGCCCAGGATGAGGGTGAGGGGCACCAGAATTAGCAAAGCCCCTAGCACATTGAACTCAGCTTCATTTATGTGAATATCAGTACAAGCTAGTTTCAAAAGAACAGGCACTTCACAGAAGAAATGGTCCATCACCCTCTGTCCACATCTTGGGGCCAAGACTGTGAGAGTAGACTGGACAAGGGAGTTAGCAAAACCACTAATCCAGGTCCCAGTGGCCATGTAGATACAGTGTCTCTGGTTCATGATGATGGGGTAGTGAAGAGGCTTGCAAATAGCAACGTATCGGTCAAAGGCCATGACAGCCAGAAGTGTACATTCAGTAGAACCCAAGGCCAAAAAAATATAGAGCTGGGCAACACAGCCACCATAGCTAATGGTCTTTTCTGGTCCCCTAAGGTTGACTAGCATCTGTGGGACAGTACTAGTAGTATAGCAGAGGTCCAGAAAAGAGAGATTAGAGAGAAAAAAATACATGGGACTGTCAAGCTGGGGATCCAGGTGGGAAACTAGGATAATGGAGATATTTCCAAATAGGGCAAAGATGTAAGCCACCAGAAA
The DNA here is from genome assembly GCF_021613505.1 of Equus quagga. Lineage (NCBI taxonomy): Eukaryota > Metazoa > Chordata > Mammalia > Perissodactyla > Equidae > Equus > Equus quagga. The sequence continues at coordinate 35,780,484 of NC_060281.1, forward strand.
GATTACAAAGAGTGGTGTCTCCAGCCAGGGTCGGTCAGAAAATCCCAATAAGATAAAATCATCTAGTGAGCTCTGATTGTTGATCCACATATTGGCAGTGATATGTGAAATTCCAGCTGAGATTTCTAAATATCCACTGCTAGCGATGGCTATCAATAGTACAAGGAAGCCACTGAGAATTAGAGACCAGAGATGCTGAGATGAAATCCTCATTTTTGCTTTAATCTACAATTATATCCTGATTACAGCAAGATGTTGAGCAACCTTGTCAATGTAATATTGAAAGATTATTGAGAAAAGAACAAAGAGATCATCCACAAACTAGTTTACAAATTTAGCTTACCTAATGGGTCTTTCCTGGTTAGTTATCATTCCCTTTGGATTTTGATATCTTCTCTTCTAAGAATTTCCAATAGAACTACCATCAATCCTACATGTCATGGATATTTAATGGAAACAATAGAGTATAGATTAAAACAGATTGGGAGAAGGCAGAGCCCTCCAAATACAGGTTGAACGAAGGACAAGAAGAAGAAGGCAGGTAGATCATCAGCTGAGGGGAACTCAAGGCATCTTCTTGGCATCTTCACCCTCCTCAAACTAACTCTGGTCAGAAACATAATGGGAACTGGAGCACTTCATAAAATTTGCACGATGAAAGGATAGAATGTCAGGACTCTTTTTATCTCTTCCAAGCATTAATGCTGATCCTATTCAGAAAACTTAAAAATAGGAGAAAGAAACAAAGACTCAAACAAGATAACATACACTCAGAACAGTGAGGCCTTAGAACTTTGCTTGCTCTGAAAATGCTCCTGTAAAAATATCTGGATAAATTTGATGGAATTTTAACTTCTGAGTGAAATCATCCAAAAGAGTTTCAAATATCTGATTCTCTGAAATTGGGGCTGTATATAAATTCCTAATCTCTCAGCATTTTATCAATACATATAAATTCAATCATCTCCCTCTCTCTCTTTTTTATTCTCATTTCTTACTTATTATTTATGTTATTTCTGCCATCTGGAGTGCTTCAATCCTACTCTTCTCTCATCTGAATCACACAATTCCTTTATGATATAACTTCTGAGGAACTCCAATGACTAATTTTCCATTCTCTAAAATCTTAAATTTCTTTCAGTTTAACTCCCATATTACAGCAAAGTTGCCTTGTATTTTTCTCTAGTTCTTCTATAAAAGGCATTTTTCTTCTTCCTTCAAATCTCAGTCATTCCATTTACTAGCTGTCTGCTTTGGAGATGTGCTTCAATTTTCTCATCTTTAAAATGAGAGTAATTATACCCAGCTCCTAGGACTAAGTGGTATAATGTAAATTCCACACATAGCTCAGTTCTTTGCACGTGCTAATGATTCAATAACTATTAATCATTATTATTTTTTCCTAATTTATGAAATACTTAAAAATATTGGATTTGTCTTCTATTTGTGCATCTATACACAGTGTATAATGTATTTGTAACAAATAGATAATTAACAAATATCTACTGAGGGATAGTAAACATGATGTGGCTGCTAGGAAAACAGCCCAGGACTCTTTGATTACTTATTTTTCTGATCCTCTTAGTTAACCTTACATTCCATTGTTCTTGTGCTGTTAAATTTAGTAGGATTAGTAGACTTAATTGCCCAGGTCTGTTTTTGTGTGGCTATCAAGTTATGAATTAAATAGTGTTGGGGAATGAATGACGATGAGAAATAAGAAGTGCTTGTTTCATAGCCCAAACCTCAAAATTACTAAATCCAAAACTGAGCTCATTATCCATTCATCTCACACTTCTAATTTCTTTGTTTTATTTATACAAACACATGTCTTTTGGTACCTGGAACCTAATCATTCTCTTTGAACTGTAATTGTCTATGTATCATCCAAGTTGTCAAGCTGGACCAATTCATCTTTAGCATTGTCGCTCATATCTATCCATTAAATCTACATGTATCCAAACAACATTAAGGTAGATACATAGAAAATAGTTCAATGTTCAATGGTCTCTAGCTTTCAAACTGGTCTTCCTACTTACAATTTCTCTGTCATCTTCAAAGCACCCTAGCATATTAAGAGAACAATCTTCCCTAATCGATTCTGATCGTGCACATCTCAGCTCAAAATTCTTCAGTGGATCTCCATACTCTAACACATAATATTAAAATGCAATCTTAGCCTCAAGACTTCACATAGTAATGGGTCAAACTATGTAGACACATCCATTAACCCAACCAAGATTCCTACTTTCCTCCTATGTTTATTCTGATATGAAACTCCATTTGTTGCTGTGTATCCTGTATGGATCATTTCAAGTACAAAATGTTCTTAAGTATTTCCTACTCACCTTCTTTACTAATCATCCAGAACACTTTATTTGTAATTCTTTTATGATACAATTCAGATTTTATTATATATACACGTGTATTTATAGATATTACATATACATATGTATGTATGTATTTATTTCTGTTTCTGTACCTGGCCTATTTTACTGACTAGATTGATTATATATTCTTTAAATGTAAGCATGTTACTTATAGAAGCAAGATTATATGTTAAACATGATAGGTATTTACTACATTTTAATTAATTTGAACTCAATTGAAACCAGCAACTATGAAACTCTTCCCTTTGGTGTTTTGATATGTTAGATTACATTAGCATCTTGATTTTATTACTTCTTTTCAGTTATGACCTCAATTATTTTCACTAGTATTTCATCACAACAGAACTCAGTTACGTTATTTACTTTTCCATTCCAATCCCAAGAAGCAAAAGTAGAGTTTAAATATACCCTACTTTACTCTTTACACAAACATTTTAAAGATTTTATTGCTAATTCTCAAGATTATGTAACTAGTCAACCAATAAATACACTTATTTTACTTACTAAAAATCAACGGACTTTGAATATCTCTTCATATGCTTGTGGCTAGATTTGTTCACCTAGAGAATAAGAATCAAAATACTTGCATATAAACTCCATTCTGCTTTCATGACAATTGGATAAAAATTTACTTTGTGAATTAAAGAAAAAAACCTATACAATATAATACATAATATAAAGAGAAATAGAAGCAGTAACTGAAATATTAGTAGGATAAGTTACATGGTAAAATTACATAAGGTTGATTCTGAAAATTTTCAAGCTCCTGTGGCCTTCTGTGGAAAATTAAGTTGATTGTTTTCTTGAAACTTCTCTTTTTGTAAGCCCTATCATTTCTTGTCTCTACAATGACACTCTTCATTTAAAACTGGTCCTATTCGATTCTCTTTTCCTCCTATTTCTTAGCCTGTGGCAAGGAGACTTTAGGAATAGAGCCTTGGAAATACGATTATGTTTTGTGTTATACTATATCCCTAAAGAAATGGGACAGATATCATTGCCAGTTGATTAGATTATTATAGAAATTTTAAAAAATAGTATTTTGATTCAAAGTTGAGAAATTATTTTATCTTTATACATATTTCTGAATCAAATTTTGCCTAATCTATTGTGGTCAACAGAAGACCACTTCTGTGCTGCAGGATTCCTTATAGAAGGATTCCCCTTAAAGAGCATCCAAGTAGGGATATCTCATCAAGATGCCAGTATAGGCAGACTCTGAACTCACCTCCTCCTATGAACACAACCAGGTTACAACTGTTCTTGGAAAAATCACCCTGGAGGGAGAACTGAAAACTGGATAAAAAGAATCCCCACAACAAGGGACAGTGCTGGCTGATGCAGAAGAGGAAGAGATACCCTCTGGAGACAAAAAAAAAAAACCACCTTCACCAGTTGCAGAGCTTCACAGCTGAGCAGGAGCAACTCTAAGATATGCAGCCCTTCCTGGAAGAGTGGGGACCTGAGCAGGGGCACATTACCACTATAAGCATCCTTCCGACTCAGCACAACTGAGACAAGCGTCATAATATCTGCTTTTGCTGGCTATTAACTACAGCAGGGAATACCCCTAGAAAAGATGTGAGATATAAGCATGAAAACCCAGATCTTAAAGGGCCCATGCACAAATTTCCCTGTCTCAGAAAGAAACCTAAAATCACAAGAAAGAAAGGTGAACAGTCCTTTGGTGCAAAGAGACTCACCTAGTAGGCTCTGGGTGCATCTTGGTGAGAGGTAAGACCTCTCTGGAGACTGAGGCATTGGCGGCAGCCATTGTTGTGACCTAGTACAGGCATGCTGACACAGATGCTGACAGACGCCATTGGAGTTCTTCCCCCGGCTTGTTAGCCCAGGGGTCTGCCACACCAACTAGCACCAATTTAACCCAGCTCAGCTAGGACAGGCAGCCCTGGGACTGGCCCCACCCAATAGCAAGACTTCAGTCTACTGGTCAGCCTGCATAGACTGGGTGCCTTGATCCTCTGCAGGCAGACAAGTGTGTCTGCCTCTGTGGGGCAGGGCATGCATGAGGAGAAGATGAAGTATGGGAGGTATTGGTGGAGAGTGTGGGGGCCCCTGCAGTCAGGCAACTGGGTATGCTCCAGGGGGGTCGGGAAGTGTGCACAGGCCAGGACAGTGTTGATGGTGTGTGTGGATCTGTTGAGAGAGGGACTTATCAGTGGCAGAAGACCTGTGCTTCACAAAAAGCCACAAAGGAGACTGGCCCCACATTCCAAAAACTGAAACAATTGGGTGCTCCTGTGCCTGGGGCCAGCCCCACTCAGCTGCAATCATAAGACAGCTGACAACACCTTGCAAGTCTCAGGCATACAGAAATTGTAAGCCTCTGAGCCTAGCAACCAGCGACACTGGGGACCTACTCACTTAACAGAAAAACTGCAAGAGGATTGTGCTAATAGATGTTGCAGCCAACTGTGCTGGGCCTCCCTAGGCCTGATTTACAAACAGCTGGGCAGGGTGGGAAAGCCTAGACTCCCTGGCTACCTGCAGTAAGAGCAACCCTACTGCAGCAGAAGGACACACATAACCCAAACAGGAGTCAACCCTGGAATGTGTGGACTGGTGACGAGAAGGAAGCACACTACTGGGCCTCACAAGGCATCTCTTACATAAGGCCACTTCTCCAAGATCAGGAGGTACAGCTGACCCACATAATACATAGATATAAGCACAGAGAAAGAGGCAAAATGAGGAGGCAAAAGAATAGATTCCAAGCAAAGGAACAGGACAAAACCCCAGAAAAAGAACTAAATGAAACAGAAATAAGCACTGTCTGACAAAGAGTTAAAAAAAAAAAAACTCATAAGGATGTTCACTCATCTTGGGAGAAGACTGTATGAACACAGTGAGAGCATCGACAAAGAATTGGAAAATATAAAAAAGAACCAATCAGAACTGAAGAGTAAGATACTGGAAATGAAAAATTCACTAGAGGGACTCAATAGCAGAGCAGATGATACTGAAGAACAGATCAATGAGCTGGATGAAAGACTAGAGGAAATTACCCAAGTGGAACAGATAAAAGTACTAAAAAGAACAAGAACAGTCGAAGGGAAATCTGTGTTTTTATCCAAGGAAATTGAAAACACAAATGCATAAAGATACATACACCCCTGTGTTCATCACAGCATTCACAATAGCCAAGACTTGGAAGCAACCTAGATGCCCATCAAGGGACTAATGGATAAAGAAGATGTGGTATTTATACACAATGGAATACTACTCAGCCATCAGAAATGATGAAAAGACATTCAACATCATTAATTATCAGGGAAATGCAAATCAAAACTATGATGAGATATCAGCTCATGCCCATCAGAATGGTTATAATTAACATGACAGGAAATAACAAGTGTTGGAGAAGATGTGGAGAAAAGGGAACTCTTATACACTGATGGTATGAGTGCAAACTGGTACAGCTGCTATGGAAAACAGTATGGAGATTCCTCAAAACTAAGAATAGAACCAAGATATGATCCAACTATTCCACTGCTGGGCATTTATCCAAAGAACATGAAAACGTGAATGAGTAAAGATATATCCACCCCTATGTTCATTGCAGCATTATTCACAATAGCCGACACTTGGAAGCAACATAGGTGCCCATCAAGGGACTAATGGATAAAGGTGTGGTATATATACACAATAGAATACTACTTAGCCATAAAAATGGATGAAATCTGGCCATTTGTGGCAACATGGATGGACCTTGAGGGTATTATGTTAAATGAAATAAGTCAGAGGAAGAAAGCCAAATACCATATGATCTCAGTCACAAGTAGAAGATAAAAACAGTGAGAAGCAAACACATAGCAACAGAGATTGGATTAGTGGTTACCAGAGGGGAAGGGGGGATGGAGGAAGGTGAAAAGGGTGATTAGGCACAAATGCGTGGTGATGGATTGTAATTAGTCTTTGGGTGGTGAACATGATGAAATCTACACAGAATTGGAAATATTTTATGATGTACACATTAAATTTATATAATGTTATAAACCAATGTGACTGCAATAATAAATAAATAAACTGAAAAAAAACAAAGAACATCCAAGTAATTCCTTGTCCAATTAGAATCCTAAAGGAGACAATTTCAGAATTCACTCTATCTGGATTATTTTCTTGCTAAAGATTCATAATTTCATTACTTTCTTGCACTCAGATAATGTCTTTTGAGATCTTAAGCTGACTTTCTCTTCTTATGTTTCAAAGATTACTGTCATATCATTTTCATAATTTTTATTTTTGTCTACCAGATCTCTACAGATGGGAACAGTATACTATTTAGTTTCTGAGATAAGCTTGGACTGTTATGAATCAAATCAAATCACACACGTACTCCAGGGGAACAATAAAGTTATTAAAGAAGAATATGTAGCATGCATCATTGGTTCTCAGAATACATGATACCGTGCCTAACTACTGAAGATTTAAAGAACATAGAGGTAAAATGAATAATGATGAAATGACAGCAATAAACTCAGAAAATAGAGTTACAAGGAAAAAAAATGAAGAAAGAAAAAGAGAATGAGAAATAAAAAAGATAAATATATAAAGATAGTATTGTTCTGACTAGTACATTGTAGATGCTTACATAATTATCTGTTGAATGTGTAAATATAGAAAGAAAATGAAATAAAATGGGGAATAAAGATTAAAAGGGTAAGACCAAATGCAGTAATTCAGTTTATTTGCCAGGAAAGGACTGTGGGGACTTCTTATCTTTCTGGCTGTACAGGAAAATTATGGGATTGATAGAACTTAATTTATCTAAATAGGAAGTTTAAGAAAACTCTAATGAGTCCCTCAGAGGGTGAGAAACTGGAGTTGGGAAGACAGAAGGATCTGTACCTTTCAAGCAAATGGGAGGTGCAAATGATTGAAGGGGAGCAGGGAAGAAGTGTCTGACTACATGGCTTAAAAAAACATGGAGCCCATTATTTTAGATGTTTACATCCTAACGCGACCTTTAAAACTTTGTAAACATGATTCTGATATAATATGATAATGATAAGACAAAATAGAAACTATATTTAGGTGTTCATTTCACCTCTGATTTACTTTGGATATTCTTAATGTTATTGTCTAAGGATCTTTGCTACAGTTTTGATACCTTGCTTTCTGTCTATTGGATTCTCTTCTTCTAAATTATGATAGATTTCAACAATCTTTGATTTGTTTGAATGGTAGGCCTTTCAGAGCTCAGTTGGTTCCTACACAAAATCAGTATCTTATAATTCACAACCTGCTTATAAAGCAAATAGCAGTTTCAATCTAAAGAAATAGTAAAAGGCACACCTAAAAATATTTAAATGAAATACAAGATTCCAAAGCTAAATAACACTAATAGTAACATTTGTATTTTCCCATAGATTTCTTCATATTAAAATAATGTGTAACAAGTATTTGCAAATACCATAATGTTTATATCAAACTTTCCACAAACATATATATATATATATATATAATTTCACATGTGTGTGTGTATATAAGCATGATTGCTTGTACATATATACAATCTTCCTCACTTGTGTATTTGTTTTCTTTTCATAATAATCTTCTAAAGTAAGAATGATTATTTCTTAATGATAGAAGAGAGGAAACTCAGGCACCGAGAGGCTATAGGCCTTACCCAAGTATATGAATCTGTAAAGTTCAGAAGCAAAGATTTGAATAATATAAGATTTTGAATCCTCTATAAGTATCCATTGCATAATTCTTCTTCTCTCCAACAAAAATGTATGTGGCTGTGGAATCAATCTTTTAAAGTTAAAAAGAAAATTTACTTTAAGTTTCTACCCCTGAATTTTCCCTTTACCTCACTTTATGAAGGAACCAATGGCAAAGCAAGGTGACCTTTCGTTTTGACTATCCTTCCCTCCCAAAACCCCTTCTGTATTTACCTGATGGTTAGTTGTAATGAATCAGTTTGTTTAGCATGTGACAAAGAGATGGGGAGTGATAGAAGACTGACCTGTGACCCAAACATAATACCCAGACACTCTTTGCTGTCTGGATTTCTTCTGAGTTTGGTAGAGTATCAACCAAGCTCCCTCTGACCTACTGAAGGGTCAACTTCAAGAAGCTAACTTCAATTTATGGCCATCCACAAAAGCCATAGATCCACAGGGAGATTTCCCATGAGTTTTCAGGCCATTACTCTTGTTTCCTTCCCTCCCTTGAAGCCTCTGAGATTCAGCATAATTAACATCTGCTGCTGCCAACATGTCCAGGAGAGCGGAACCAGAGGGACTAGAAGATAAGAAAACCTCAGAAGTAATTAGGAGTGTGTTTCTAACAGAATGCAAACCTTGGGCATGCAAGTTTGCAGAGTCATCTCAGAGGAAATCACATCAATTCCAGTAAAATTTGATTTTAGTTGTTGTTGAGATGGTTCTTATAATATAGATTATGAAATAGTTAAAATTACCTTTTACATATGCTTACTTTTATGAGAAAAATAAGACAACTTCATACAATTGCAAAAGTAATCTTTCTAAAATATGATTTTTTTCATATTTCCCCCATAATATTTCCTCATTCTCACTCTATACTTATATTTATTATATAAGATATTTCATAAACAGAAGATATGTATTTATTCACTTGGCAGTCATAACAACTGTACAAATTAGAGAAATACATTTTAATTATTCATATTTAGTTGATAAAAATTCCAAAACTCAGAGAAAACAAATAACTTGCCCAAGACCACAGACAGGTAGATCAGGAACAAAACCAATGCTTCCAAATTTAATCTACTTTTTCTTCCTTCAAATTATTGAGCATTATTAATCCAGACTCCTCAGTTTAAATGTCAAAATTAAAATTCAACACGTATTTTTGTCCAGTATTATAACCATGGGCCAACCAGGACCACTTCAAAGTGACCCCATCTCTTATCAACAGAGTGACTAGGAATTCTTTGTCAGAAAACTTGCAAATTCATGTAACCAGAGCATGCGAACAAGAGGAAATCTTGACCAGAAATGACCATGGAACCAAAGATTCTCCTCCCCACGCGACCAAAGAACTGGAACATGACTGAAACTTGAAAGTCCGATGTTCATTAGAGGAGAGGGGTCTGTTGTCCAGGAAGAGCCAGAGTTAAATCCCTTCCCCACCTTACTATAAATATCTAAAATCTCTCCATAAATGTTTAAAACCTTACCATAAATACTCGAAGCCCTCCAATCAAAACCTGCCCCACCAGCATTTCCGTGTGCCAGACAGTTTTCCAGCCTGTTTCCCCTAACCTCTTAAATTTCACCCCAGATCCTAAATCAAGAAGACAGATATGAAAGCATCTCTATCCTGTCTCTTTGCAGATGGATCTCACAAATAAAGCTATTTTTCTTTTCCCAAAGACTGATGCCATAATAATTGGCTCTTCATGCACATCTGGTGGCAAGCCCTTCTTCTTTTTTTTTTCCCATAATACCTATGGAGTAGCAGAAAAAATAATGGACATGAAACTGCAAGGATTGTTTATAAATACCAAATCTGTGATCTTGGACAAATAACCCTAAATGTCAGACTTTGTACTTCTCATCATAAAATGTTTGGTTATTAAAATTCCTGAATTACCTTGATGTCAAATTATCATATGAAACAATATTTCTGAAAGGATTTTATATTGGGCTTCAGTAATAAACCCAAATGTGCATGGAGATTTACTTTATCATAAAGATGGAATTTCATATTATCAGAACTTTTCAGTAGAATATGGTTGTGCCAACTGACTTAAAATCTGTGAAAAAATACATGTTAAATTCCTATCTTCAAATTAATCCCAAAACAACAACAGATTTATTGTTCACTTCAGCATTATACACAATAGCCAAGACTTGGAAGCAGCCTAGGTGCCCATCAAGGGACGAATGGATAAAGAAGATGTGGTATATATACACAATGGAATACTATTCAGCCATAAGAAATGAAGAAATGCGGCCATGTGTGACAACATACATGGGGCTTGAGGGTATTACGCTGTGTGAAATAAGCCAGAGGGAGAAAGTCAAATACCGTCTGATCTCACTTGTAAGTAGAAGATAAAAAACAACGAAAAACAAATACATAACAATGGAGATTGGATTGGCGGTTACCATAGGGGAAGTGTGGGGGCGGGGGTGGACAAAAGGGATGATTAGGCTCACATGTGAGAGGATGGACTATAATTAGTTTTTGGGTGGTGAACATGATGTAATCTACACAGAATTTGAAATATATTATGATATACACCTGACAGCTATATATTGTTGTAAGCTGTTACTGCAATTAAAAAATAATAAAAAAATTTAAATGTAGAACCAAGATAATATTATGTAAAAGGTCTACAATCATGCAACAGTTCAATAAAAACTCAGAGGCTTTAAAATGATTAATGTATTTGATACATAAAGGTAAAATTTCTGCAGAGACTAATATCATAAACAAAATGAATGAAAAAAACAGGTGGCAAACTTCAAGGAAAATATTTATGAAGCATGTGAAAGACAAAAGGCTAAAGTGTTTAACATGTACATATCTATTATAAGTCAGTATCGAAAAGACCACAGTCTGATTGAAACAACAGCAAAGGATCAAGACAGAGGCTTTTACATGATTTTCAAATATACGATAAAATGGTTTATCCTTATAAATACAAGAAAAGCAAATTAAATCACAATGGGATATAAATTTTGCGTATCAAATTGGTCAAGAATAATATATTTTATATCATGTTGAAAAGCCACTTTAGTTTTTTATAGAGCATTTAGATTTATATATCACGTGTAAAAGTGAACACGTCTATTGGCACACCAATTCCATTTCTAGACATTAATCTGACAGATATTCTCATGTATGTGTGCAGAGATGAATGTACAACGACCTTCATTGCAGCATTGGTTGCAGTAGAAAAGGACTACAAACATCGTAAATGACCACCAGTCCTGAAGTTGTTAAATACATCTTTATGATGTAATATTATGCAGTCATTAAAAATAATGAGGCAAGTCTATAGCTACAAAATTGGAATGATCTCCAAGATAGATACATTTAAGGAGAAAAAAAGTTAGAGGAAGGTAGTTAGAGAATAACACAGGATGTTATGTATCTACTCACATGTCAACACACATATATGAATAAATATATGTATAAAAACACATTTTCAAATACCCCACGTATCCTAGTGTGTGTACCGAATGTCTTGGGAAGAGGAGAGAATAGAGAGATGGCATTAGGAGTGGTGGAGAGATTTGGTTGCCTCATGAACATCCTTATTACGTCTATTTCCTGTCTTATATTATTAAATTTTTCGTATTTTAACAATAGTGAGGACAAAACAAGACTACCACCACCATGATGTTCTTGGTGGGAGGTTTCCTGAGGAGCGTACAGTACATAGAATGTGATTACAACCATGGAAAAAATGCACCTAAAGTCTGACAAGTAAACCAACATTTACCTTAATCAAATTTTCATTAAAATGGATCTCTTTATTTTTAAACTTAAGTTTTTAAGTTCAAATTGATTTCTCAAAGTAATATCCATAAGTAATTTTAAATCAAATGGTTCTACATGGATTAAAAAAAAGCAGTGGTTAGTATACTGCTCCCTCTCCACTTTCATTGCCTATTCTCACAAGGGAAGCACTTCCAGCTCTTTCTGATGTTTATCTAGCATTTTTTTTAATATTTCTAACTTAATTCAACATTTGCAAAAATACTCTTTTGGTGCTTACAAGTGCCAGGTGCTGCTCCATGCACTTGAGATGCATCAGTGAACAAAACAAAGATCCCTGTCTCAGAAATTAAAATTCTAGGTAAAGGGGGCAGATAATAAATAATAAGCCTAATAAATTATGCTGTATAGTGTGTTAGAAGATGATAAGTGCTATGGATGAAGGAAACCATAGAGTAGGGTAAGGATTCTCAGGTGGGTGAGATGGGCAGATGGCAGAATTAAACCCAGTGGTCGGGAAGCTCTCCTTGCAAAGTTGAGATTTGAAAACCTGAAGGGGAGGAAGAAGTTAGCCAAGCAGGTATCTAAGATAAAGCATTCCAGCCAGAGAGCAGCAAAGGCCTTACAGTAAGAGACTACCTGGTTCGTTTTAATAATAACAAGGAGGCCAGCAGGACTGAGCAGAGTGAGTCAAGAGGGGAGATGTAGGAGTTGAGGTCAGGAGAGGAGAGAGTCATGTGGGTCTTTGCAGGCCATTGTAAGGATTTAGGCTTTTCCTGGGCATGAAACGGACATTCAGGGCTTTAAGCAGGGGAATGAGAAGTGACATGATCTGCCTTGAGTTTAGAAGAAATCCTGTGTTGTATTTAGAATTCCCTGGAAGAATGCAAGTGACTAAATCAAAAAGATACTATAACAGTGATCTAGGTGAGAGAGGATGGGGACTCAGCAGGATCTTAACAAGAGAAGTGGTAAAATTCTGGATATGTTTTGAGGCTGGAGGTAACAGGATTTACTGAGGGGTTGGATGTAGGCTGCTATCTATTCATTTTATTTTTCATTTCATGTTTATCATTAGCTTCCTGGTATGAGAGATAAGAATTTAGGTTTTTTTTGCATGTTTCATTCCTTCTCACACACGCACACACACACCTGTTCCCCAAACCCTCTAGTGTAATTATACCTTAATTTTAAATAATCTAGTATTTATATTATAGTTATAATAAAGACAGTTTTCACAGCTAAGCTCTATGGAGCACTGTGATTAAATTTCTTTTCTCACATAGCTTTTTGTTGTCCATTGAGTTAATAAATGTTTTTGTGTGTGTAATTTTTCTCTGTAGTTTCATTCACATATCCCACAAAACTGTCAAGCTCATCTCAGAATGACTGAACACATCAGACAGCCTATCAGCCCATTTTTCTTGATGGGCTTTGCTGGAGCTTTCATTCATTGAGATTACAATCTCACTCTATTATACCTTTGTGTGAATCTCTTTTGTTTCATTTGGCTGTGTACTCATGGGCACCTAAAGTAGATAATTTTAACCCACTTTCTATATAACAAAATTATTTTCAGTAATAATCACAAAATTAAATAATAATTATAGCCAGAAAAGAAATGTAGTAAGAGACTATTTTCTTTCATTGAACTTTGAATATAAAATTGTGTCAGTGGAAAAATACAAAATACAAAATATTAAAGTATAAAACTAAAATATCTGTAAAGGAACAATAGCGCCACTGACATAACATTTTATTTGTTCTATTTTTTCCTTAGTTTCAAAAAAAATAATTAACAATTCAAAAGATAAAAACTTCAATTTTAATTATAGCACTCAAATTCAGTTAAATATTTTAGATAAGAACTAAATCTGCATTTACCAAAGATGTTATATCTTTAATTCACACTTTGTTGTACTGTTTTAAAGCTTACACTTAATTTAAAACTCTAAGTGGTCATATCAGAAGACAGTGTTGAAGTATCTCATGTTTTTGCAGTCGCTCTCATATCATTGTTTATGTCTAATCTATTGTTCAAGTGCAGTAATATGCAGTAGTACAGAGGCCGGGGTCCCAAACTGTGCTTGAAACTCTTTAGAATAATTCCAACCATTAGAAAGTTTCTCTTAAGTCCATTTGTGTTAGAAGCTGACTGTTTAACAGAGAGTTCTCTAATTCAACTTGCAGGTAGAATGCAATACTTACTAAAGATAAGTAATAAAAATCCACTAAGTCAAAACTTATTAAAACTAAACAGAAACTGCACCAATTGTTTAGAATTTAGATCCAAAACTTTTTCTGGTTTTTTTTGAGAAGTATATGCTATCACTGGCATTGTTTAGAATTGCCACCACATGTGATAACAAAAAGCAGACTGACTTCAGTGGGTTATATTATTGTTTAAAATTCTCTACAGACAGTGCACCCCCTTTCCTGTCTGCACCTGGGCAGACTGCTCCCACTGCCTACCTTGGTAGACCACTGCTGAGTGAGCTCTTTAAATTCTTATATTTTAAAAATGTTTTTCTCCTCTCAATTTTGCTTCTTTCTTTCTGCCTAAAGTTCCTTTCCCTAGAACGTGTTCCACTTGGATCCATCCTCTGGTTTTTCTTGAATTTCTTCTGCTATTTTTTATCTCCTTTTTTTCCCCTCTACTCTCTAAGAAATTTCAAGTTTATCTTTGAATGCTTCTCTCTTTTAAACTTATTTTTACTGTTCAAATATTTTTTATTGCTAGAATCACCACCTTTTTTTCTTATTATTCCACTTTGGAGTCATTATTTTGTTTGTTATACTTCTATCTTCCTGCCTAGAGAGTTATAAGGCTGGCTGCCAGTGTTCTAGGAGCAGAATGAGGGAAAATTTTAGGGAGGGATGCTACATGCAGCCCCTAACAGAATTCCTTGCTTTCGATGTGGCGCCACAGTCAGATCTCAGCCATTCCTGCTGTAACAGTCTAGAGGCTCTCTGATTTAACCCTTCTCAGGGTGACCACTCCTCTTGTCTGCTTTGGTATCAGAAGGACTCTCATCTGGTTATGTGGGGTAGGGGTACATCCACGTTTTAGGCAGATTTTTTAATTGTTCTCATTCTAGTCTTCCTCTACCATCTGCCTTTTAAGACACACAATGCTTACCTTCCTAAGCTCCTATTGCTGCTTCAGGGCTCTGCAGCACAAGTTACCTTTATTCTTACAGGCTGCTCTTCCCCACCTCCCAATCCTCTAAAAGTACTTAAGTTTCATCTTTTCTTCTGTAAGTCCTTTATTACCTTCCATCTATTTCCTATCTTCCTCAAGTTTATTGATCTCTTCTTTGCTCTCAGTTCCTCTCCAGTTCTATGTGTCCTCACAGATTCATACCATTTTTAATTTGGTGTAATTTTTATGGTTTTTAGAAAGGAATGGGATAAACGTTTTTATTCAATTTACTATCCTGAATCAGAACTCTTTTTTTTTTTAAATCTATTTAGGTTGCTGGTTATGAGGTTAAAGCAATAGAAGAATGTGTCCTAAATTGAAAAAAATGCACCTTAACTTTGTATTCAATAGAGATTTATATAATTATAAAAATGTAAGGTGCCATATTATTTTTATTCCTGATATATATCATTGGAAGTCAATGATCTGTTTTCCATCCTTCAGAGATGACACCCTCTGATCCTTAGCACATTCAGGGCATTCTTACCTAGAAAGCAATTTCCTTTACTCCACATGTATTTGTAGTTTTCTCTCTTCTTTCAAAGTTCTATTTAGTAATCAGTAGATCTATCTAGTAGACCTATCTTCTGCTATGAATTTCTCAAACATGTAGACATTTAATATGCTTGACCTCTTGTTTTATTTTATATCTATTATGACCTTAAATTGGTTTTTAATTGTTCCATAAGCCATGGAATATATTTTATAGAAATATTAAATATAATTTGTGAATAGTGCTAGTCATTTTCCAATGACTACATTTCAGCTTATGTTTTTAATCAGGAAACATTTGAGAAGATATTTTTATTTTGTAGATTATTTTAAATTAATTGTTGGCCGAGTTAATAGTAGTGGGCAGTTTTCTTATAGACAGCAATTCCAAGCACAATGAGTAGATGCCTTTCAGAAATTACACCTTCAGCTCTGTTATCACTATTAAAATAAAGTATACCACACTTTCTATAAGTGATTGGAGAAAATAAATCATATATATTTTCCATATAATAAAACAAAAAAAGGATTAACATATTTTTCCCATATTTTCAGGTGATTGTTTTTCCATTCATATAGAAACATAAGTGAGTAACTAATCGTTGACTAGGTTAGGATTTTTATTGGATACAATTGAAAGTAATAAGCATATATTAGATCAAAATAGGGTGAATACCATGATCAGAGAATCAGAAGATTGAAAATATGTTAATTGATGTTTATTGATCACTTCTTGCCAGGTGCTTTACCTATTGTTTTGTGCTGGTCTCAGTCTATCAATAACCAGTATTGTGGCTGGATTGGCCCTTGTGGTTCTTATTACAACTGCACTAGGCCCTCAGCAGTAACAATCAAAAAACTTTGAAAAAAGAACAAAGTTTATTACTCACAAGTCCAGGAGGGTATACAGCATGTCTGGGGTCACACAGTAAGGTCAAGGGGAGAAAGAAAGAGAGGGAAAGTACAAGCCTTCTTTTACTGGGGTCAAAGGTGGGGGTCTGGGGTTTTGCAAGTTCACTCTTTATTGGTGAAAACATAAAAGAGGGAATTAAAAGCCCAGGAAGAGAAAAACAAGTGGCCTAACTTGTCAGTTACCTAAATCAACCAAGATCTCTTAAACAAAAGACACTGAGGGAGGGGGCCAGCCTGGCTCTTTATCTAGTCATGTGGCTGACAATGTGTCTTTTTGAGATGCTCATCTTCAAAGTGATTGCCTCCTCA
Organism: Equus quagga; assembly: GCF_021613505.1. Classification (NCBI taxonomy): domain Eukaryota; kingdom Metazoa; phylum Chordata; class Mammalia; order Perissodactyla; family Equidae; genus Equus; species Equus quagga. The sequence goes on from NC_060281.1 coordinate 35,797,251, forward strand.
ATCAAAGCGTAAGTCAGATACTTGCATTACACGAAAGAAAAACCAACTGTCAGGGCTTACACTGTATTTATAATGCCTTTTTAATCAACATAATAATAATGCTTCTTCCTTTTTTACTCATAAGTAAACTTGGATACAGAAAGTTAATCAAACTTGCACAAGATCAGAAAAGAAGTTGTGGAGTTGAAACCAAATTCTCTAGTCTAATGTCTCCACTGTACACCACAAGGCAAATGAAAGCTTTTTATTATGATAAATGGGAAATTATTTTTGGAGATAATTGTTTTCAGGAACTGTTGGAATATTGATGGGAAGGGATATAATGTAGAAGCATCAGGGGAAATGGTTGTTAAGTGTATCCTGCAGATGGGAAGAAAGAAGGAATAAAAGGTGGAAAATGAAGGAAGGAAGCAATAAGAGAAGAAAGGATGGAAGGAAAGAAGAAGGAAGGGAAAAACAAACAAAGAAAAAAGGGAAAAAAGGAAAGAACAATGGAAAAAAGGAAGAGACAATAGAAGAAAGGAAGGAAGACAGAAAAAAAACACAAGAAGGGAGGGAGGTCAAGAAACAGAAATGATATGAATAGTAGACATTTAGAGAATATGGGAAATATTGCCTTACATAGGGCCCAAAAAAAGCCTGGAAAAAAGATTGGAGAGGATAGATATTTCTGATGCCAAGTGAAAGACAGTAATTTTGGGACTGTGATTTCCATAACTGTAAAGGTTACATTTATTCTTTATAGGGTAGCAAAATTCTTCAGTAAAGGATTATGCAAGATGATGTTCACTTCCTTTTAGCCAGAAAAAATTGACCACTGTGTATTCCACTTCATTTTTTATGAGCCTAGGTCTCTGTGAAATAGTCTTCTCAGTGCTCCTTTCACATCTTTATTCCTTAGTGTGTAGATGAGTGGATTGAGGGTTGGGGTCACTACTGTGTAGAAGAGGGAGATGAATTTCCCTTGAGTATGAGCATATGAGCTGTTCGGCTGGATATAGATAGCTGTGATGGTCCCATAGAAGAGGGATACTACCATCAAGTGGGATCCACATGTTCCCAGGGCTTTGCGCCAGGCCTGAACTGACTTGATCCTTATAACTGCCTTAACTATATGTCCATAAGACATCAATATCAGTGCTAAGGGCAAGAGAAGCAGAACCAACGAAGCAATGAATAGCTGAACCTCATTGGCATGGATGTCTACACATGCAAGCTTAATCATGCAGGGTACCTCACAGAAGAAATGATGGAGCCCCCGATGTCCACATCGAGGTAGCCAGAGGGTGACAGTGCTCTGAATGACACTGTTTCCCACTCCACTCAGCCATGCAATCCCTGCCAGAGCCTGGCACAGCTGTTGGTTCATCACAGCTGCATAGTGGAGAGGTTTGCAAATGGCAGCATAGCGATCAAAAGCCATTACAGCCAGGAGAACACACTCTGTGGAGCCCAACGCCAGGGAGACATAGAGCTGGACAGCACAGCCGAGGGCTGTGATGGTCTTGGCTGGTCCTCTTAGGTTCCACAGCAGCTGAGGGACAATACTGGTGCTAAAGCAGATATCAAGTAGGGAAAGGTGAGTGAGGAAAAAGTACATGGGTGTTTTGAGTTTAGGGTCTATGGATGAGATCAGAATAATGACTGTATTTCCCACAAGGGTCAGGAAATAGGAAACCAAAACAACCACGAAGAGTATCTTTTCCAGGTTGGACTGATCAGAGAAGCCCAGCAGGATGAAGTCTTCTTGGACATTGCTATTGTTCATGCCCATCACTCTGTTCAGAAAAAGGAGGAAAATATTATAAGAATTTAGAGAGAGGATAATGTGTTGGCCACCAGTTACAATAGCAACATTTTATAAATAACTCTTTAAAACAGTGAGAGAAATTACAGTGAGCCATGGAATAAATTCTGGCAGTGTCCTTCAGAAGCTGCAGCAGATGACATTAAAGATAAGGCTTAGTGCAGAGGCACATGAAGGCTAATTGTGAAAGCAAAGCATTTTCCTGAGAGATAACTATTAGAAGCTGAGATAAAATTTATCACAGAAAAAGATAAAGGAGGAGAGAGAATGTCCAGTGAATGAAAAACATATAGATTCAGACAAATCATTCAAATTAAATGGGGGGGAAAACCCAGTAATATGGATGTTTCATATGTGTAAAAATATGTGTAAATAACATTTTAATTCTTCAAACACAATTTTGAAGTGGGTTTTTTTTTCCAAGGATTTTCACAATATAAATGACAACCAGCTTCTGGAGATTATAGAGTTTATTTTTCCTATAACATGGCAAACATTTGGCTATTGAAGGTAATAATATTAACATTTATATCTAAATGTTTAGTCATTATGCACACATAATTTCAAAAACATATTTCCTTTAGAGAGTAGTTAACTCATTTAGTCCACCAGCTTATTAAAGATATAAATTCACACGTTGCATTCAGAACAAACCTCCTTGCTTTCTTTGGTGTATGATGCTGAGGAAGAGTCAGCTCTCTGGCCTTGCATGTTGAACGAAGAGGTGATTGAATCTGAATGGAGGCAATGAGGATTAGGGAAAGGCGGGTTCTTTGGTGGGGTGAAAGAGGCTATCCCAATGTACATCAAACTCATACAGAATTTTTACCATCTAGAAGATTAAAGAGGCCGAGACTTTTAAGGGGCTTTTTAAAAGTCCAAACAGTTATAAATTGCAAAAGTTTAAAACACATTCACAGACACAGCATATACCCAAAGACTATAACTGTCTTTCATATTTAAGACAAATATGCACTTTGTACATGTTATGAGTAAAAATCACTCAGAACTCAAAATTCTTCCCTAGTAATAAGTGCATATCCTGAAATTATTTATCACTTGTTATAAAAATTAATCATGGAAGTAAAATATATTAAGTAATTCTCCATGATTAATACCTTATATTAGCTTAACTTATTAGGTAAAAATGATACTTAGCAGAAATCTTTGGAAAGGAAATGAACTCAAGCGAAGGGTCAGGTGAGGGATCGGACATCTAACAACAGCATGAAGTCACTGAGTGATCCCTCAAAATAGCAAGAGTAAATAATAGTAAAATGAGAATATAAAAGGGCCCCTAAGGAGCAAATTACTTTATACATATTTATATATATTTCAATTCCGATAAATGCATTCACAATTATATACATACATGTTCATGCACACAAACACAAATACACACAGACATGCATAACTCTTCCCATTTTCTCACTCATGGTCAACTCCCATCCATTTAGCTATCCTGAAAGTACTCATTTTTTCCATCAAAGGAATAAGATAAAGCCCAGACCCATGTCACTTCTCCTATTCTCTGTAATGCAGCCTGCAGGTTGCTGCTTTACCCTTCCCAGTCAAATGAGAATTCCCCCTGTGTTTTAACCCCCCACATACACATAACACAAATACCTCAACAGAAATGCCATGAGAGACCAATTCACATACGTGAACTCCTTCTTTATTTATAAGAATATGTTCATTTTAGCCTTATAGAAGAATTGTATTTCACCATAAATGGCAAACCTTAATGTTATAAGCGCATCATATGATCTCCCCTCACCCAGATAACATTGCATTAAGCCAGAATCTCATTACTATTAAAAGTTAAGAATCATAGATTTGGTGTAAATATAAAATCAAGGCATCAATAGAAGTGAATAAGTTAAAAGAGAGAAAGTTTTCCAGAGTATTTGTTTTTCTTGTTGTAACATGAAAAAGAACTTTAAGCCATAGAGTTCAAGTTATTATTACCTTGAAATGACAAGTCAGTGCCTAAGGCCCGGGTACTGGTTGTAGAGACTGTTAGTTCAGATGCGGATCCCCGAAGCTCAGCAAGTCAGGAGAGACTAAGAGAGGACACAGGACACTGAATCTGAAAAGATCTCAGAGACACAGTGCTCCCAATATGGCAATTAATATTAGGCTCTTGTTGCATCCAGAGAAGAACTGTCCCAGGAGATCGTGCTGAAAGAGATGCTTTTGCCTCTCTGCTATTTTACTATTGTTTAAATCTAGGCCAAATCACAGCGATATTTAACTTCTGTCTTCACAACCTCCCAACATTGAGTTGTTTTCTCATATCTGCTGTATTCATGTTAAATTTCCATCAATAATATAATATATTATACACATAAGTATGTATATATTTATAAATATACCACATTTGCTCATCACTTCAAATGCTTTTCATTATAACTAAATTTTCTGTCACCTTGCTCTTTTGATACACGTACTTATACAACTTCAGGCCTGGAACATTTCAGCAGGGCTTCTTCCTCAATACTTATAGGCACTCTAATATTGCTGAAGATAGATATACAAATATGTTGAATTATTCCCTTAAAAATCCCTGATCTCTTGGGGCAGGCCCCATGGCCAGGTAGTTGGGTTCACACGCTCCACTTCGGCGGCCCGGGCTTTCACTGGTTCGGATCCTGAGCATGGACCTAACACCACTCATCCAGCCATGGTGGCATCCCGCATAGCAGAACTAGAAGGATCCACAACTAGAATTTACAACTATGTACTGGAGTGGCTCTGGGGAGAAGAAGAACAAAAAATTCCTCACCTCTTCATTTCAGATGAACTCTTGGTTCTGCCCAGAAATCTTTCTATATGTCCCATTTTGTTTGTCTCTTCCATCTCCATAGCAAACGTTCAACAAATTTTTGAATCATCCCTCCCTATGTCTTACATCCTTCCAAGCAGGTTATCTTGCTTGTAACTTCCAGGAAAGAACAGAAGCTCCAAGAGGAAACTACATTGATTTCCTTCCCGCCACCTATAAACCAATCTGCATTCATAGCCATTCTTCATACTTTTCTTCATGTCTCAATAGAAGAAGAGAAGCTCTGTTTGTCTAAGGCTAATCTTTCTTCCAATATTTTAGAGTCCAGGTAAAAACTCATGCACATACAAATTCCAGATGGGTAATAATAATGACTCAAGTATAAGAAAAACAATTGCAGTAATGTCAGAATGAATGGCAATAAGTGTTTAGCTAAGGTCTATATTCAGTTAAAAAAAAGAGTGCTGGTGACTTGACAAATTTCACAGCAGAGGCCCCATCTAGAGGAAAAAACTGTTCAGCTCCAGTTAATCCAATTACTATACGTTAAGTCCAAGAACTGCAATATATTCAGAATCTTTGAGACAATTTGGATTCTTACACAAGTCTATTGATTTTTTTAAATAAAATTTTTATATACAAAAAAGTAAGCATTTATAAAGATATAGCTTGATGAACTATTACAAAGTAAATACATCTTGATCAAGAAATAAAATATAAGGAACACTCTAAACCAACCCTCAAGTCCGTTTCCATATACTATTTCTACCTGGACATGGAACCATTATTTTGATTGTTTTTGAGCTATATATAAATGAAATCATACAGCATTATTTCTGCTGTTTCTACCTTCATTCATTCAACATTAAGTTTATAAGATTCATTCATGTTGGTCTGTGTAACAGTAGAGCACAAGTTTTATCACTGCATTGTATTTCATTGCATAAGTATGTCACAAGTTATCTATCCATTGCAGTTTGATGGACATTTGAGTTGTTTCTACTCTTTGTCTTTTATGAATAATGCTGCCGTGAATATATTTGTCCATGTCTTTCATGAACAAGTAAGCATATGGAAATATTTCTTTTAGGACTATACTTTGGAGTGGAATTGCTCAGTCATATAGTGTGCACATATTCAGATTTATTAGGAACCACTGACTGAAAATTGGTTGTACAAAGTTACACTCCACAAGTAGTGTGAGAGTTTCAATTATCCACATCTATGCTAGTTCAGTATATTCCTTCCTTTTAATTTTAGCCATTCTGGTGGCATATAGTGGGTATCTCACGAATTTAATTTGTGCTTCCCTGATAACTATTGAATTTGACTAGATTATCTTACATTTGTAGGTCACTGAGAGATCTTATGTGTAGTATGTGTTCAAGTCTGTAGGATTTTTCTTAGTTGATTTGTAGGAAATCTTTTTATATTCTAGGTGTTTGAAAAATAAAAGGTAAGTTTCAAGTTCTTTTTTAATCAAGTATAGCTATGGAAAATAAATAAGAAAGGAAATTACAGAATAGTCTCACTAATTAACATAGGTTTTAAAATCTTATGAAAATATTATCAGGTCAGTCAGTTATAAAAAAATAAGACACATAGCCAAATGGAATTTATTCCAGAACCAAAAAAGTCAATGTAATTCACCACAATAATAGAATAACGCAGGAAAATTACATAATCATCTCACTAGATTTGACATAAAGTATTTGATAAAACTCTAGGTCACAAAACAAACCAATATAATCAGTTAGCAAACTAGTGATAGAATAAAAACCCTATACTTTTGATTAAATAGGACCTAAAATATCTTTCCACAAAGATTGTACATTACATTGAAAAATTTTCCTTTGAAATTGAGGAAAAGACAATGATACCTTCCATCACCACTTCCATTCAATCAACATTATTCTAGAGATTACAGCCAGTAGGGTAAGATAAGATAGGAAAAAAGACACTAGATTGGAGTAGAAATAAAAATGTCATTAATACAGATAATACGATTCTGTACATAGAAAATCCAAGGGGATCAAAATGTAAATTAACATTAAAATGTTTACAAAGGTAAGTATGACAAATTCAATTGCATTTCTACATACCAGCAATAGTCAGAAGGTATTATTTTGTAAAGATATAATTTATAATATTATCAGTAAATAAAATAGTAGGAGTACATATTAAGAAATATGTGTAGGATATCTACACAAAACTTTTTAGAACATTATTGAGAAAAATGTAAAATGGCATAGTAGGGAGATTGCAATCATTCAAGGATTCAAAAATTCAAAATTTTAGAGGTATTAATTACAACTTTGATCTCTGTATTTAGCGCAAACTTAAAATTCCAACAAATTTATTTCTGGAAATTAGTAAGATTATTCTAAAATTTTATGTAGAAAAGTAAGGCACCACTAATACCAAGACACTCTTGAAGGAAAAGTACAAAATATGAAGACCTGCTCTACTGTCAATCGAGATATAACAACAAAGCTTCATTATATAAGAAAGTGTGATATCAGCACAAGGAGAGATACATAAATTAATGGTGTAGAATGGAAAGCCTGAAAAAAAATCAACATATGTATGGACCCTTCATTTAAAACAAATTTTGTATTTCAGGGCAATGGAAAAGGCATACTTTTTTTTCAATAAACGGTACTGAAATAATTAATTGCTCATATCAAAAAGGTAAAATCTGACCACTGCCTCACATCATCCACAAACACAGTTTCTGAATGAATCAAGATCTGGTCATGAAAGGAAAAAATATGTCTTCATGATCTCATAATAAGAATGATTTTTTAATTAATCAACTTCTTAACTATTCGATCTTTTCCTTTAAAACAAATGGTGCTGGAACAACTAGACATCCACATACACAAAAATGAATCTAGACATAGACATTATGCCTTTGACAAAAATTAACTCAAAATGGATCATATACCTAAATGTAAAAGCAAAACTATAAAACTCCTAGAAGATAACAAAGGAGAAATCTAGATGACCTTAGATATGGTAATGACTTTTTAGATACAACATCAACGGCACAATCGATGAAAGAAATAATTGATAAAGTGGACTTTACTCAAGTTAAAAATCCTGGCTGTAGAAGATACAAGAGAATGAGAAGACTTGGCACAGAGTGGGGGAATATATTTGCAAAAGACCTATCTGATAAAGAACTGTTATACAAAATATACAAAAAACTATTAAAACTCAACAATAAGAAAACAAACAATCCAATTAAAAATGGGCTAGTGACGTTACAGATAACTCACCAAAAATGACATGCAGATGGAAACTAAGCTTATGAAAAGATGTTCAATGTCATATGTCATCAGGGAAACGCAAATTAAAACAATAAGATACCATCACATATTATTAGAAAGGCCCAAATTTGAAAAACTGACAATACCAAATGCTGGTGAAAACCTGGAGCAGCAGGAACTCTCATGTATTTCTGGTGGGAATGCAAAAAGGTACAGCCACTTTGGAAGACAGTTTGGAGCTTACAGAACTGAACATATTCTTATCATATGATCCAGCAATCATACTCCTTGGTATTTATGCAAAGGGGTTGAAAACCTATATTCACACAAAAATCTGCACGTAGATACTTATAACAGCTTTATTCACAATGACCAAAACTTAGAAGAACCCAAGATGCCCTTTAGTAGGTGAATAGATAAATAGACTGTGATACATCCAGACAATGGAATATTATTCAGTGCTAAAAAGAAATGAGCTAACAAGCCATGAAAAGACATGGAGAAAATTTAAATGCATATTATTAAGTGAAAGTAGCCAATCTGAGAAGGATACATATAGTGCATGATTACATCTATATGACATTCTGGCAAAAACAAAGCTATGCAGACTATGAAAAGTCAGTGCTTCATGAGATGGAGGGAGGAATAGGCAGAAGCCAGAGGATTTCTAAGGCAGTGAAAATACTCTGTGTGAGATTGTAATTGTGGATATATGTCATTATTCATTTGTCCAAAGCCCAAGAATGTACAACACCGAAAGTGAACTCTAAGGTAAACTATGGACTTTGAGTGGTTATGATGTGTGAATGTAGATTCACCTTTGGTAGCAAATGTACCATTCTGGTGACTGATGTTAATAATGCAGGAGGCTCTGCATGTGTAGGGGCAGGGGATACATGAGAAATCTCAGTACCTCCCCTCTCAATTTTGTTGTAAACCTAAAACTGCTCTAAAAAAATTGTTACTAAAAAAATTCAAAGGAGAACGTTGACAGTAGGCTTGATCAAACAGAAGCAAGAATCTGCAGACTTGAACATGGGTGATTTGAAATTACCAATTAGAGGAATAAAAAGATAAAAGGATGAAAATGAGTAAAGAAAGCCTATGGAATAAATGGGACACCAACAACAGAACAATATATGCATTACAGAAATGCCAGAAAACGAAGAGGGAAAGGAACAGACAGCTTATTTAAGGAAATAAAGGGAAGAGAATCAAAACAAATCACTACCAAAAAATCATCAAAAACCAAAGAAAGATAGTAAGAGAGGAGGAGAGGGACAAAACAATTCTTGTAGAGATAAAACACAATTAACTAAAAGCCAATAATCAGTACAGCACTCACTTATCAAGAACTGCCTTAAATGTAAATGGGTAAAACACACATATCAAAAGGAATGGAATGGTTGAATGGAGCAAAAAGCAAGACTTAGCAACATGTTATGGAAAGAGACCCACTTTAAATTTAAAGACACACATGGGCTGAAAATGAAGGAATGAAAAAAGACATTTCGTGCAACTGGTAAGCAAAAGAAAGGAGTGGCTATATTTAGACAAAATAGATTTTGACTCTAAAAGTGTCTTTAGAGAAAAATAAGGTCATTATATAATGGGAAGAGGGTCAATTTAATGAGAATATATAAGATTTTAAAATATATACACATCCAACATCAAAGCATCTAAATATATAAAGCAAATATTGACAGATCTGAAGACGTAAACTGATAGAAATACAGTAATAGTAGGGGACCTCAATACCACACTTAGAGTAATAGATAGAACATCCAGACAGAAAATCAGTAAAGAAACAGCTGATTTGAATAACACTATAGAACAAATGGTCCCAAAGACATACACAGAACTTTCCACCCAACAGTAGAAGAATACACATTCTTCTCAAGTGCACATAGAACATTCTCCAGGATAGATCATATGCTAGTTCACAAAAATATCTTAACAAATTTAAGAACATAGAAATCACTCCAAGTATCTTTTCTGACCACAATGATGTGAAACCGGAAATCAATAACAGCAAGAAAGTGGAAAATTCACAAACACGTGGAAAATAAACTACACACTTGAACAACCATTGCGTCAAAGAGGAAATCAACAGGAAATTTTAAAAGTATGTCAATACAAAGGAAAATGAAAACACGATATACCAAAGACTAACAGGTATAGCAAAAGCAGCACTAAGAGGGAAGTTTATAGTGATAACAACTGCATTTAAAAAAGAGAAAAATCTCAAATAAACAGTATAGCTTTACATCTCAAAGAACTAGGAAAAGAAGAGCAAACTAAGCACAAAGTTAGCAGAAGGAAAGAAATAAAAATTAGAGGAGAAAGGAGCCAAATAGAGAAAAAAAAACAATTAAAAAATCAACAAAACTGAGCTGGTTTTATTGAAAACATCAGCAAAACAATAAACCTGTAGCTAGAATAACTAAAATAAAAAGAAAATTCAAACAAATAAAATAAAAAGTGAAAGAAGAGAAATTACAACAGATGCTTCAGAAATAAAATGGATTATAAAAGACTACTATGAACAATCATATGCCACTGAGGTGGATAACCTAGAATAACTGGGTAAATCCCTAGAAACAGACAACTTTCTGAAACTGAATTAAGAAAAAATATAATGCCTAAACAAACCAATATCAAATAAAGAGGTTGAATCATGAATTAAAAATTTCCCAACAAAGAAGAATCAGATGGTTTCACTGATGAATTCTACCAAATATTCTCAGAAGAATTGATACCAATCTTTCTTAGACTCTCCAAAAAATAGAAGAGAAAACACTTCCAAATTCATTCTGTGAGGCCAGCATCACCCTGATACCATAACCAAAGATGCTATAAGACAAAACAATAGACCAATATCCCTAATGATATAGATGCAAAAATCCTAAACAAAACGATAGCAAACTGAATTGAACAGCACAATAAAAGGACCACACAGCATGATCAAGTGGAAATCCATCACTTAGATGCAAGGGTGGTTTCACATATTCAAATCAATAAATATAATACACCACATTAACAGAATAAATAAAAATCATATGATCATTTCAGTAGATAAAAATATTTGATAAAATTCAACATCTTTTCATGATAAAAAAAAACTCACAACAGATTAGGTATAGAAGGAATGCACCTCAATATAATAAAGGCCATATATATGAAGCCCACAGCAACATCATAGTCAACATTAAAAAGCTTAAAGCTTTTCCTCTAAGATCAGGAACAAGACAAAGATGCCTACTCTTACCACTTCATCCAACATAGTACTGGAAGTCGTGGCTAGAGTATTAACCAAGAAAAAGAAATAAAACACATCCAAATCAGAGAGGAAGAAATAAAACTGTCTCTGTTTGCAGATATGTTCTTATATATAGAAAATCCTAAAAACTCCATCAAAAAGCTCAAAATGAAACAGTAGTTAGCAAGTACTTCCACATTTCAAATGACGATGCTGTCATACTTAGCTAGGACTTTGAAAGGAGGTGGACTGACAACTGGTTTTGTGACTATATTTAGAAAGCTAGGAGATGTTATAGTAATAAAAGATGCAAAAATCTCCATAGCTCAATATTTAAGTTCAATATTTATCTTATTTTATATAATAAATATAAACCATGTTTATATTTACTTCTCACTCATATTATATGTCTATTAAGTTTAGCTAGGGGCTCTGCCATATGTCTCCTCTCTCAGGATCACAGTCTGACAGAGTTGACACCATTCCTGACATTGTTGGTAATTCTGGAAGAAGGAAAAGATGGTTCCAGGAGATCTTGCACCGGAAATTAAATGTTCTGGCCTGGAATTAACACAGGTCACTTTTGGTCACAACTCATTAGTCAGACTAATCACAGGGCCCACTCTACCTCAAATGGCGTGTGTGTGGCAGGGGACACAATCCTATTATGTACCCAGAGAGCTGGAAATCCATGTAAAACATCACGAATACTTACTAAGGTGGCCCTTAGCTGATTATCCCTATTCAGATTCAGGAAAATGAAAGACGTGGTTTGATAAATGAAGAGAGAATTTGTTTGATGAAGATTGTGTTATGGATTCTTCCTTCTCACCTCAAATCAAGTAAAAGGTATTCAATGGGACAACTTAGGGAATTTGGTAGGTGTTTATGGCTATTTAGTAAACAGAATGAATGGATTTATAATAATTGCCTAAAAATACACAAATGTGAGAATCTGAAAGAAGCAATCTTTAGCTGCAGAGTAAAGTAAATCTTGCTGCTTAACTTCTCCTTTCCCCATCTGCAGAGTTTCACCCTGGCAAGTTCAGAAACTACTTATCGAGCTAGAGGCATAGAGAAACAGGCTAAGGTGGAAAGTAGACACCCTTACAACTCTCAAATCCCCACTGCAAGGTCTCTGACTGAAACAGACTTAAGTTGGAGGAGCACAGAATCTTTAACTGTAAATGAAGTATTGTCTGACAATGGAAATCTTAATTACTGGTATGAGAATATTTTATTATTAAAAGTGGACATTTTTACCACTTGAAAATGATCAGAAAGGTCATGGAATATTCTAATGATGTAACTTAGGAGCAGGGAAAGAACCACTACATGGTATGGGCAGGATGGGTAAAAAAAAATAAAGTTATTGCTCTTCTGTTTTATTGATATTCAGTGGGTGGTCTCACTGTTAACATATCCATAGGTAAACATGGATTGAGCTTTGTCAGGTGCCAGGCACTCTACCAAGCATGTTACATGAATTATCTCACTTATGGCTCACCACTCTATGAAGTTAGCACTATTATTCCACTCACTATAGGTTTGGAAACTTTCTTCTAGGGGTTAAATAACTTGCCCTGGGAATCAGAACCTTGGTTGGTCTGACTCTAGGGTCCATGACCTTATACAATACAAGATACTCTCCTAGAGCTCATAGACAAGTCGAACCTCCTTGGCATAATATACAGGTCCTTTGGTGATTTGGTCCTTTTTTACTCTTCCATGTGTATCTCCTGTCATTTCCTATTATAGCCTATCTCACCTAGCTATAATAGAGTATTTGAATTCCTTGGAAGATCCTTTTTTGTCATATATTTATTAACTAGTACATGAAAGATGTCATTGCAATGCAGAGGGAGAGGTTATAATTGGGCAATCAGGGCACATTTTTGGAAGATGAAATTTAAGTTGGACTTTGAGAAGTAAATATGGTGTAAAGTTCATAAAGTTAGTAAAAGGAAAAAATTTTCAGGAACTGTTGGGTGTTTAAATATTAATTGAACATGGGATGAATGAGGACATGTGGAAGATAAGTGATAAATTAGATGAAGAAGGTGGACAACCTGGAATTTTATGCCATTTGGACTTTATTCTGTAATCGTTCTGAGCCACCTAAAGTAGAATAGTGTAACAATTTATGGAAAATAATTCTTGTAGAATAATCAAACTTATCATGGGGAAAGAAAATAAGATAGGAAGAAAACAGTTTGGAAATTTTAGAAATTTGGTCACAGATGCCAAGACTTTAAGTGTCTCAAAGGAGCTCTTTGGACCAGAAGTGAAGTTCTGTTACAAAGCAGAGTGCCTCTTACACAACTGAGGGCATTCAGAGTTATTAAATTAAACTCTGATCATCAAACCAAACGTGCTCATAACCCATTTCAACTCAGGGCCACACATTTGCAAACTTTGTTAGGAGCAACTTAGAGGATCTTAACCAGGGCAGGGGAAGGCAAATGAGATGGAGGGACTGAGTTAGGAAAACAATAGGGGATAAGACTAAGAAGACTTTTATATGTATGTGAGGGTCATATAGGCCAAAATATAATGCAGGACCCACATTTAGATCTTATGCTTAATTAGAAGAGTTATCAAAAAGAATGCAGATACTTTGGTACATTTAAAGGTTATTGGAATAATCTTAGAAAGTGATTAAAGATATGTGGGAGATCATTAAATGGGTAAAGACTATCATGTTATGATGAGGTTTGGAATAACATAAGTGACGTAGAAGTAGCCTTAATAATTGGGTGGTTTCTACTAGTATGTATAGGCTGTGGGCTAAACTCAAATTTACTTTTCAAAACAGCCAAGTGAATTATGAACTATTGTTACCACTCTTGTACAGATGAGGACACTGTGACCTGACATAGCATACTCAAGTACTTAAGTTCTGCCCTAGTTAATCAGCTTGATAGTACTGGGCTTTGAACTCAATTGCATTGACTCAAATTTTCAACCACGTTATTTAGAGCACAGATTACACAGTCAAAACTTGCATTTAAGAAGTGAAGATTGGTGCTGATCCAAAAAGGTGTGAAGTAAAGAAAAGTGATTATTGCTGGTCTTAGTGTTTCCAGCAAAGTGAAAAAAAATACAAAGTACAGTAAAATACTAATGAATAAATGACAAGCAATAGGATATATTGGAGTATATGAGGAAATCATTTGGTTTAAAACTAATTTGGCCTGATCTTGTTTTCCAAAAGCTTGATGTGTCCTGTTGAGCATGTGTTGTGTATCAGCTTTAAACATTTACAATGTTCCAGAGACATGAACAGTGCCCTTAAAGATAGGGATGTAGCTTCCAGCCATATCATCATTTCCCTAAGGATAAGCATCTCTTCCTAGGAACTAAGGATTAATCCCTGGCTTACTGTGTTCAATAATCTGCTCATCGCGGACTTGCTGTGTTCACCTTATGACCACTTACACACCGTGTCAGCAAAGCAATCTCCTGACTATTGTAAAAGAGAGATTCCTATCATATGTGATATATGCTCTTTGTTCCAAGATGGTGTATAACCACTCTCTACACCCCACTTCTCTGGAATGCTTGCTTCATTTGTGAAGGTACTCTCCTAGGCTATATCGTCCTTAGGGTTGGTTCATAATAAACTCATCCCAATTTTGATTTATAGATTAATTATAGATTATTTGCATCAACAACACAAAACACAAAACAAAGAAACCAAGCACATGTTGAGAATGATGGAGGAATAGTGAGAAGAATTTGGAGTTTTAGAACAACATACCATTTTTGAAAAATATTTTAATAATCCTTAAGATTTACACAGCACTTACCAGTGTCACCAGTGATTTTTAAGTACTTTGCATGAATTAATTTATTTAAGCCCCACTACAAAGCTATGAAGTGATTGAACTAAGGAACATTTAGTTTGGGTAAAGAGCAGAGGGTTATGTGTAGCTAGTGAGTAGAAGAACAAAATTTCAAGCCAAGGCAGTCTAGCTCCAGAGTCCATGTGTTTAACAACCACAAAGACGCTGGGGGAAGTGACAAAACATCAAATAACATTGAATACAAGCTTTCACCCAGTAGGCCCTGGGCCCATCTGAAACGAAATTACATGAATTTTTAGTATTTCATTAATTACTAAGCAATTATTTATAATTATTTAACAATTATTTATATTGCTTTTATTTTAAAAATTTTTTATTTTTTCTTAATAGCATTTTAACTCGATTTACAGACCTAGTCCTTCACTACAAAAAAATACATTTTTTTGTTTCGTTGTACTTGTTTTTTGAAAGAATTGCGATACTGTGCACAAAATGTTTTAAACAATATTACATCAGGGCTGTTTACAAAGGAAATACTACAGTAATTTCCACACACTAATATATACTCTTCAATCTTCTGTTTGAATATTCAACATTATTTTAATTCCCTAATCATATATTTAGCACATATGTGTTTGGTAGATCACAAAATCTCTCAGTCTTAGCATATGCTTCAGTCCTTCAAAGACGTTTAGTAAGAGAGAGTATGAAAACGTTTAAAACACATACACACAAGCCTCCATGAGCTTACAAGTTGAGTCAAAATATGCTTCTTTTTCCAAACCGTGTTAGCCATATTGTATGTAAATACAGACAGAGAGGCAAGCAACATATACACTGTATGCTTGGGAGTAGCTATTTAATATTTTGTCTCTCAAATAACTTTCCAGCCCCGAAAGGCATTGTTTCTTTGATTTTTCCTCAGTAGTTTTGTTCTTTTCTCAGCAATCTCCTCAGGGCTCCTTTCACATCCTTGTTCCTCAGAGTATATATGAGGGGGTTGAGGGTGGGAGTTATGATGGTGTAAAAGAGTGTAAGGAACTTTCCCTGGCTATGGCCATAGGATCTCTTTGGTTGAATGTATATGGCTGAGCTGGTCCCAAAGAAAAGAGACACCACTAGTATATGGGAACCACATGTCCCTAGGGCCTTGCGCCAAGCTTGTATTGAGTTAATTTTTACCACTGAGTGCAAAATTAATCCATAGGAGACCAAGATCAATGCCATAGGAAGAAGGAGGAGAACTAATGTGGCCACAAAAAGCTGGACTTCATTTGCATGGATGTCAACACACGCCAACTTGATCATGGCGGGCACTTCACATAAGAAGTGGTGCAGATGGTGATGTCCACATCGAGGAAGCCGAAGGGTGATAGTTCCTTGGATGAGAGTGTTTCCTACTCCACTTAGCCATGCTATTCCTGCTAAGACCTTGCAAAATGAAGGGTGCATGACAGCAGTGTAATTGAGAGGTCTGCAGACTGCTACATAGCGGTCAAATGCCATGATCGTAAGGAGAACACATTCTGTAGAACCCAATGAGAGGGAAACATACAGTTGTATGGCACAGCCAGTCAGTGTAATGGTCTTGGTTGGTCCCTTCAGGTTCCACAATAGCTGGGGGACAATGCTGGTAGTGAAGCAAAGGTCAAGAAAGGAGAGATTTGTGAGGAAGAAATACATCGGTGTGTGGAGTTTGGAGTCCAGACAGGAGACCAGGATGATGGTTGTGTTGCCCATGAGGGTCAGAAGGTAGGATATCAAAACTACCACAAAAAGGAGGACTTCCAATTGGGGCTGGTCTGAGAATCCAAGCAAAATAAAATCTCCCCCAGACGTTTTATTGTTGTGTTCCATCTGTCTGTTAGAATAAAAGAGAAAAATGGACACAGGGAGTTCAATCAAGGAAAATATCATTACTACTATTTACTTACAATATTTTAGGTAAAATCTTAGATGGGTATTTTTTTTTAACTAATGAGGTTTCACAGAGAAAGAAAAAAGGTTATTGTTAAAAAGGCATTTCTAAAAACAAAAGCATTCTTTTGTATCATTTTTTTGTCTCAAATAACATTTGACCCATCCTCCTTTTTTTCATGTAACCATCCTCTTTTCCCCATTTCTTGATAATTATTATTAAAGATAACTTGCTTAAAGAAGAAAAGAAAAGCTTCCAGTTTTGGTGGCTATACAGTTCTGTTAGTAGAAGTAAGAGGGAAAGAGAAGAGGAATGTTGAGGTAAATTTAAATATCCAGTATGAAATGGATTATGTGGTCATTGTCCATTCTAACAGAAATTATAATGTAAAAATAAGGGATAACAGTCAGGTGGTGGGTCAGGAAAATAAATGGAACGTATTTTATGTCTTCTGTGACTCATAGAGAAGATGGGTTATGATAATTTTTCTAACTAATATTAGATCAGAGGGTGATAAAGGGTCAGAAACAGGTGAATTTCAATGTAGAGGGAAGCTAAATGATTTTGTAACTTCTTTAACTATTACATGATTATTTACCAAAAAATTTTATCTCTCTTAAGGTTTATGGAAAAAAAGATATTTATGATACATGGACATAAAAACACACACACAGATGTGCACACACTTGTCCAGACTGATAGCACAAAATGTTTTTGTTAAAAACATTTAGATAAAAATAAGGTAAAAATTCACAGACACACTCTCATTTAGTTAAAGACAAGGTATTGGCATTTGGTAAAGTCGTGAAAAGGCAAAATACATATTTGTTACCCATTTTACATTGTTCTTCACAATAAAAACAGTCTGGATTATAATATTCCACCATAATACTTTACTTAATATTTTTTTATAATATCATCATCTATTCCCCCAAATTTTCTTCTGTTATGTCAGTATCTTATTGAATCATTTACTTCTGGGAATAATGAAAGCTAAATTTGTCATTTTATTCAGGTATGTTTATATTTCAAAAAGTAAAATTGCATCTTAAATGGGGTGAATATTTTAAAATTTTATTTTTTAACTTTATTAAGGAGTAATTGACAAATATAATTGCATATATTTAAAGTGTACAATGTAATGACTTGATATACATATAATTTGTGGAATTATTACCAAGATCAAGAAAATTGACTTATCCATTACCTCACATAGTGAACATAGTTAACTCTTTTGTGTGTGTGGTAAGAATGCTCAAGATCCACTCTCAGCAACTTTTAAGTATACAATATTGTGTTATTAACTATAGTCACCACACTCTACATCAGCTCTTCAGAACTTATTCTCATAACTGAAAATTTCTACCCTTTGACCTACATCACCCCATTTACCCCTCACCCCAGCCCCTGGAAACACTGTTCTATTCTCTGCTTCTATGATATCAGCTTTTTTAGATCTCATATGTAAGTGATACCATATAATATTTGTCATTCTCTGTCTTGCTTATTTCACTTTTCATAATGCCCTCCTGATTCATACATGTTGTAGCAAATGGTAGGATTTCCTGCTTTTTCATAACTGAATAATATTCCACTATATTGCTATATATACCACATTATTCTTTATCCATTCATCAAGTGAAGGACATTTAAGTTATTTCTATATCTTAGCTCTTGTGAATAACGCTGCAATGAACACAGTGTTCAGATAGCCCTTCAATTTCTGTTCCTTCAGACATATACCCAGGAGTGCCATTGCTGGATCATATGGTAGCTCAATTTTCAATTTTTTGAGGAGATGTCATACTGTTTTCCACAATGGTTGTACCAGTTTAAATTCCCATCAATAGTGTATAAGGTTCCCTAAACTTTAAAATTTGAAATTCTAGAGCTAAATGTATAAATTTGTATAGAAAATAAACAATTCTACTCAGAAAACCTGAAAATCATGGTACCTAGATTCCCATATTCTGCATATTCCTAATGCTGCTTTACGTAAAATACTAATTTATCCCAGATGGATGTGTTTTAATTTTAGTCACTAAAAGTCATATTTCAGTTATTTCAACAAATATGAAGATCAAATACAAGCATAAGAAGTTACTCCCATCACTTTCAGAACATAATGTAATTTACATACTTCAAAAAATTTAGAATTCATCTTAAAATTGAATTCTTTCAGAATCTGTCTTCCTAAATATGAATTTATGTTTCCTGACCTATATACACAAAAATTTAGGAATTGCCAATTTTTTAATTTGGTATTAAAATTCAAAATCACATAATTTAATAGGATATTGGATTTAGAAACAAATTTTTAATTTTCAAATTTTATGAAGGAGAATAACATTAATGTAAGTGCTTATGAGTATGCTACTTATATAAGAATCATAAACCATCTAATTATTCCTCTCACATTTTTTCTATTCTAAATTCAAAAATGTTTTTAAAACATTTGGATTACAACAAATCCTTTAAGGAGGGCTTTCCACTCCCACCCATTACTTAAATACTAACTTTCTGTCCTGATTAAGTTGAAGAATAACTCTACTCTCTCCCATCCACTGTGAACCAGCATATAAATTGGAGATGAGATGTGTAGGCATTTGCCTTCTCTGCAGTTCAAATCTGTAATGTGTGGCTTGAAGGGTCTGAACAGGAGCTGAGAAGGAGAGCGATCAGAGATTAAAGTCTGAACATACATATAGACATAAATGTGTGTGTGTGTGTGTGTGTGTGTGTGTATGTGTAGATTGAATGGAGTCTCTGAACAGGATCCGAGAAGGAGAATAATCAGAGATTAGTGTTTTTATATAAACATAAATACATATAATTTCAACCCCCAAATAGGATTTTAAAAGACTCTTTCCAAAACAAAGTCCATTAAGTGCCATTTGGAAAAGGAAGAAATATCTAGAGGAAAATTCCTTCTTTTTGGCAAAAAGTTCAAGAACTGTCTTCCCATTTCATTTTACTGACTCTTCTTGTGATATGAACAGTGATTACATATAGATGCATAGACGTCAAACCTCAAAAAGGACTCCTGAAAGGGAATCTATAGAAGAGACAAAGTGATTCATTAAAGTAGCCTCATCGGTCAACGCTGACTAATGTAACTAGAGGCAAATCAAGAGGGAGAAAGATGTGGTGACATGAGAAATTAAGACAGGTTGCTTACATCGTCTAAGTCATCCCTCTTCCGACTTTTATCTTTGTCCATACGCAGAACAGAAGATTGGTGACATGACTTTAGCACATTAGAATTTCTCCCCTGAAGCGAACATCACTGCCCAATACCTACAAGCTAGGTGAAAGTAAATATGTCTTGAGCAATAGTCCCCAGAGAAAATCAGATTAGAAAAAATGAGAAGTACACAGGATATAGATTCTCTCAGTACCTTGGAGATCTCCGTTGCCAAATTGTTAATTAACATGCAATTGTATAGTGTCCAGAACAAGCTGTCTCAGGGAAGAAGCATGAAGAAACATATTTCTCAACTGGACATTGCTGTATCTCCAGCCAGACAATATCATAGACAATTTCTCTCACCCGTACCTAAACCCCTCAAGTGTATATGTTCTTATATTCTTTGCTGTGGGTGAAGACAAAGAAAGCAATGTCTTTGATATTAGAAATTAGCTACGTAATTAGATAAATGTCTTGTTTCTCTTTTGTAACCAATTATTTTTATTAAAAAGTATAAACATTTTTCAATGCCAATAAATATTATCTATAAAAGCAATGCCCAAAAAAATACTTTATCTATAAAAGCAATGCCCAAAAAAATACTTCATTATAAGGATGCACCAAATTATTTGAATATGTTCCATATTATAGGTCATTAAATTTATAATTTCCCATAAACTAAAATCTGCAGTGATGAAGCGTTTTTTTTTAATAATCAACTATTGGCTTTATAATTAAATATATTCCCATAATATTATGTACTTAATTAGGGACTATATATGTTATGAGTCACAGATATAACATTGTTATATTTAAAAGAGTTGGAAAAAATCCTATTTCTCATAATGTCAGTGCACAAGAGTGCTCCCAACTCATTCAAATTCAGTGATTATTTTTGTCTTAGAATCTGCTAGGTAAAAAATTTACGTATCATTATGACTTTTAATTTGCCTTTATAAAAACCTTCCAAATCCCAAGTTTATGCAAGTATTTATCTATATTTTCTCCCCTTATCCAAGTAAAATTAGTATTTCACAGTGAAATTTTTACATATTTAATCCTTTTATGTAGATTTTGATTAAACTGGTGAGTCAGAGATCTAATACTATCATTATTTTAGTGGATCATCATTTGATTCATTAAGTAATATAATAATTTTTCACCAATTTGAAATGTTAGCTTTATGGCATATTAAATTAGTTCTGATAATTGTACATGTATTCAAAGTTTATGACACTTACAGAAATATGTGCCAGAGATATACGCACTGATTGTATCTATTCATGCAAATTTTTATATTGCTTTTACTACTGTCACTTTTTCTATGTTTTAATATCACACAACTTAAAAAACGTATGCATGTCCTCTCTTCACAAATCACATCCAATTACTGTTTCTTTTGGGGTTTTTTTTCTTTGTGAGGAAGATTGGCCCTGAGCTAACATCGGTTGCTAATCTTCCTCTTTTTGCTTGAGGAAGATTGTTACTGAGCTAACATCTGTGCCAGTCTTCCTCTATGTTATGCAGGATGCCATCACAGCGTGACTTGAGTGCTGCTAGGTCCGTGCCCAGGATACCGAGCTGCAAACCCCGGACCGCCAAAGCAGAGCCCTCAAACTTAACCACTGTGCCACCGGTTGGGCCCCCCAATTACTGTTTTTAAAATTGTACTTGATAGTAAATCCAAAAGAAGAGTAAATAGCTGTGATGAATGTGGGAAATCTTCATTCGTTCTCGATGTTAGGGTTTTTCTAGAATTTCTCTAATTAACAAGAGAGTAGATTTTGTTTTGAGACAAAAATTTTTGCTTTACTGTGTAAGTTCCTCTACTGTTCCCTACTATCATCGAGCATTTCTAAAACTCAATAAGATACTTTGAATTTTAATCAATGCTATTTACTGAATTTTTCCCCATCTTTTCATCAATAAGAATAGTGATCTATTGAAACTATCTTGAATTTCTCAAATAAATTTCATTTAGCTAGGGCATATTATTCTTTTAACTTATCTTGAATTTCATATAATATATTTCCATCATGATTTGTGTTGGTTATACAAGTCATATGAGAGATTTAGACTCCATTTGTATATTTGAACTAGTTTGGCAGCTTTAGCATCAGTGTAATGATGGTCTTGTAACAATGAGGTTTTCTATTTTTTCAAATATTCTGGAGCCAATTAGAGAATGTAATGGAAAAGAAGATGTATCCACCATACTAATTAATAATTAAAAGTATCTAGAAACTGGGAAAACAAATAAAGCAGAGACCTTAAAGAGAACATTTTAAAATTCAAAGGAGTGCATTAGACAACTGCTATAAGCATATAGTCATATACTTTTTCAAGTATGGGGCAATCTAGCCTTTTTCAAGATGAGAATTCTCAACAAAATAATAAATACGATACAATTCCAATAAAAATTTCTGTAGAATTGTTGAGCAACTCAGCAAGCTTATATCAAAATTTGTGTGTAATAATAAATATTCATATGCAGTTTACTTTGAAAGAAATAAAAAGATGGACTTTGCCAGATGTTATTAAATGCTGCAAAGTCACATAATAAAAACATAGTAATGATACTAGTGTAGGAAAAGCTTAATGGCTAGTAGGATAGAGTAGAAAACCCAAAACAGACGTAGTGATTGTAATCAGGACACAAAGCTTTGCTTTTAGGAATATTAGCTAATTATATATAAAAAGAAAAAAGTTGTGGGCTGGCTCAGTGGAATAGTGGTTAAGTTCACCTGGTCTGTTTCACTGGCCCGGACTTCATGGATTCATATCCCAGGTGCAGACCTACTCACCACTTATCAAGCCATGTTGTGGCAGTGTCCGACATATAAAATGAAGGAAGATTGGCACAGATGTTAGCTCAGTGCCAATCTTCCTCATTAAAAAAAAAAAAAAAGGTTGTATCCTCATCTCACAGTTTCCCTAAGTTAAGAACTGCATTTGAAAGACATAAATGTAAAGCCAACAGGAGGAAATGAAGCAAATTACCTTTGTGTACTTAGAATGAGGAAAGTTTTCTGGAGCAAGGTATGAAAAGTAAACTACAAGGCATAAATATAAAATAAAAAAATGAATAAAACATAAAATATAAATCATTAAAGTAAATGAAATATAAAATGAGAAAAACATAAAATTTTTAAAAAATCAATGCAATTAACTGTATAATATCAAAGATTTTTTTTTCTATGAAGAATCTGATTGACTCAAATTGAGACATAGATTAACAGGCCAGAAGAAGGCAAATGAAGATTGAAAATCTAGACTGTTAACGTCTTTTAGACAGGGATGTCCTAAAAACTAGCTATTGAAGTATGGGAAACTTGTAGAAAACACTGATGAAAGAATATGAACCAGTTAACAGTGGTCCTAGGAGTTCCTGGTTTCGGATCTTTGAACCATAACCATGCCATGTAGGAGTAATGCATATGGAATTGAAGTGCAATGAGGTTTAGCATGATTGTTATGGATAAGGATCATCATTCTTAAAAGTTAAATGATAAATAGTATATACCTGAATTCTGGTTTCCAAAACTCAGCATACAAAATGTAAAATGGATTATATAATATTTTCTCGTTTTCAGAAACCTGAGAGAGAAAGAAGAAGAAAGAGGGAGAACGAAAAGAGATCATCTAGTTATCACTCTGAGAGGAAAAATGCAAATTACTTATATCGGCGGCATGTAATTGAGTCTATTTGCACCATTTTTATTTTCCAGATTCTGTATAATGAATATTTATTACTTTTAAATGAAAATAAATGTGTCTTTAAAGGTAATAATCTGGCAAAAAGGCAATGACTTTAATTCTACCTGTGGCTCATTAATATATTTATGATACTCTATATCAGGGTAAAATTTAGTTTTCATGTAGTTTTTCAGCAAATAGAGAAACATCTGTTTACATATTGTATATTTTTTCTTTAAATTATGAAATTTTTAAATATGCAGAAATAGCAAAAACCCGTGGACTCATTGTCAAATATAATAAATGTTATCATTGTTTTGGATCCAAATATCTTTTTAAAGGTGAGCCATCACAGAGACAATGCAAGTCCTCTTTGTATCACTCCCGGATCCCATTCTCTGACAGTGTCCCCCAGAGCAACTGCTATCCTGAAGTTGATGTGTTCCCCTCCCAATAATTTGTATTATTATATGACATATTATGTGTTCACAAGTGACATATAGTAATGCTTTATGGGTTTTTAAAATGTAGTTGAATAGTATATTTCGAAACTTTTTGTCTCACTTATTATGTTTTTGAGCTTTGTCTTGTCCATACATGCATGCATACCTTTTTAAAACCTGCTATCTAACACTCTTTTTCAGAACATGCACAAATAATTTATTAATTATTGTTTGAGGGGACAATTAGGTTGTTTCCAATAGTATTTTCTATCAGAACAAGCAAGTGTGTACACACATGTGCAAGTTTCTCTTATATATTTACATTAGAATTTTTGATTATGAGTTCTGAACACTTGTAAATTTTCTGAATATTACCAAATTGCTGTTCAAGTTGGTTGTACAAACATACACCCTTTGTAGGAATATGTGAGAAATAGCCTTTCCCATATTAAACACTTTGTAATTTTAGATACTAATTAAACCGATCTGATAGGTATTTTTATCTCCTTTCTGCCTTACTCATTTATTGATTATCAGTAATTACAACCTAATTTACCTTAATTTATCCTAAAACCTAATTATCAGTAATTAAAACCTAAGTAACTAAACCAAATTTCCAAATAAATTTATTAAATTAGACAATAAAAAATGTGTGCTTTTTATCCTTCTCATACTTTCTCCTCAAATTATCATGGCTATTTATATTTTCCTTCGAAATGTAAATTAATTTCTTATGTTTCTTTTAAGAAGTTCTGCTAAAGTTCATGAATCCCATTGGTGAATAATGACATCTTTCCAATACTGAGTCTTCTCATTCATGTAAATGGCATATCTGTTTACACATTCACATCTTGTATTAGACACAATCCTTATGAGCCTTCTCAGATTCCTCCACTGTTTACTCATTTTCCTCTTTTGCTCAGTGCCAATCTTGTGCCAAACTAGTCATTCACTTTTGCACATTGATGAAATGTCACAAGGTGGGGCAAGGGAGTCTAGCTTCCAGGTAAAGAGTTTATGTGTTGAAACCCAGATATGTGTGGCAATTAGCACCCCACAGGGTAAATAATAACCCATAGGAAGCTGAAGAAAAAAGGATAATGTATTCCATCTATTTTTGTCCCTCTTTGAACTTTTTTGATGGCTAGTTTCCTCTTGCAAACCTTCCAGGGAAATCTCATAAGTCAAATTATCATGCTGCATTGGTCTAATCGGACTACTGTAACAAAATACTACACATTGGGTGCCTTAAACAACAGAAATTTATTTTTCATAGCTCTGGAGACTAGAAGTCCAAGACCAAGGTACTGAGCTGGTTTCTCCTGAGGCCTCTCTTCCTGCCTTAGAAATGGTTGCTTTCTCTCTGTGTCCTCACGTGGCCTTTTATTCATGTGCTCACACACCTGGTGTCTCCTCCTCTTGTTGTAAGGACACCAGTCACATTGGATTAGGGCCTCGCTTGGTGACCTGATTTAACCTTGGTTACCTTTTTAAAGATCCTATATCCCAAAACAGTCACATTTGGGTAAGCTTAGGGCTTCAACCTACAAATTTTGGGAGGATACAGTTGTTTCCATCACACTCTGACCTCTGCACTCCCAAAATCCATGCTCTTCTCACACAGAAAATACATTCACCATCCCAACAGCTCCGAAAGTCTTAACTCTTTCCAGCATCAACTCCTAGTCTGAAGCATCATGTAATTATCATCTAAATCATAGGCCCGGCCTAGTGGAGTAGTGGTTGAGTTCATCTGCTCTACTTTGGAGGCCTGTGGTTCACAGGTTCAGATCCCAGGCATGGAACTATGCCCCCCTCATCACACCATGCTGTGGCTGTGTGCCACATACAAAATAGAGGGATATTGCCACAGACGTTAGCTCAGCAACAATCTTCCTCAGGCAAAAAGAGGAAGATGGGCAACAGATGTTAGCTCAGGGTCAATCTTCCTCACCAAAAAAATAAATATATATATGTATATGTATATATCATCTAAATCAGGTATGGGTGAGACTCAAGCTATGATCCATCCCGAGGCAAAATTCTCCTCCACTTGTGAACTTGTGAAACCACACAACTTTATGCTTCCAAGATACAATGGCAGAACACGCATAAGATAGACATCCTATTCCAAAAGCAAGAAAGTAGAAAGAGTAAAGGGATAGTGGATTCCAAGCAAATCCAAAACCTACCAAGACAAATGCTATTAGATTTTAAGGATTCAGAATAATCCTTTTTGGCTTGATGTTCTGCATCTGGATCCACTGGAGGGTCAGTTCTGCCTTCTAGGCCCATGTGTCTGCAGTGTGGCCCCCTCAGCCACGGGCAGTGGTCCTTCCCCCTCAGCTCTGGGTAGTAGCCTTGCCGCTAAAGCCCTGGGCAGGGTTAACCTGGCCTGCTGAAACCAAAGAGGTGGTCTCACCCTTTGAAACTGAAGAGGAGAGAACCTTTGCCCGTCTACCTCAAGCCTATGCACGCTGGGCCTGTGGTAGGAATGGCAGCCCTGTTGATCTCTGAATTCTCTCTGGGGTCATTCTTCACTTTTCCTGAAAGATAACACATGTGTACAACCAAATCGCTCTTTTATCCCAGCCTGTAGAATCCCAGAAGGCCAACAGCCTTACACCCTTTTGTTCCATCTCTATCCCCTTTAATCCAAATTGTCAGTGTTTCTGCTGGTATAATTCTATCTCTATTCCTAGCTTTTGTTGAGAAGAGTAAGAATTTTCCAAATCTTCAAGTTCTGATTCCTTTCTCTCAAATTTCTCTTTCTCCTCTTGCATTTTACTGTAAGCAGCAAGAAGAAGCTATTTCACCTTCAACATTTTTCTTAGAAATCTTCTCAGCTAAATATTCAAGTTTATTACTTACAATTTCTACCTTTCAAAATACTAGAACACAATTCAGCCTAGTTCTTTGCCATTTTATAACAAGAATCATCTTGCCTCTGGTTTCCAATAACGTGTTCCTCATTTCTACTGGAGAACTCATCAGAATCATCTTTAACATCTATATTCCTACCAACAATCTCTTCAAGGCAATTTAGGCTTTTTTCTAATATGCACCTGAAAACTCTTCCAGTCTCCACCCATTACCCAATTCCACCACTTCCACATTTTTAGATATTTGCTACATCAGCATTCCACTTCTCAGTATCAAAATCTGCATTAGCTTGCAAGGGCTCACATATCAAAATTCTGCAGACTGGGGGGCTTAAATGATGGGAATTGATTTTCTCACAGTTCTAGAGGCTGTAAGTCCAAGATCAAGGTGCCAGCAGGGTTGGTTTCTCCTGAGGCCTCTCTCAACTTGTAGAGGGCTGCCTTCCAGCTGTATTCTCACATTGCCTTTACAGGACATGAATTTGGGGGGGGGTACAGAGGACAGAGTGTTATAAACTGAATTATGTCCTGTCAAAATTCCAATGTTGGAGTCCCAGCGAGCAATGTGACTATATTGGGAGATAGGATATTAAAAAGGTAATTAGGGTTCGATAAGGTCATAGGAGTGGAGCTCTAATCCAATATAACTGGTGTTCTTATAAGAAGAAGAAAACATTCCATGTGTGCACCATGTGAGGACATAGTGGGAAGGCAGCCATCTGCGTGCCAAGGAGAGAGGCCTCAGGGGACACCAACTCTGTCAGCACTTTGATCTGTATTTCTAATTTCTAAAAGTGTGAGAAAATAAATTCCTGTTGTTTAAGTATCCCATTCTGTGGTATTTTGTTATGGCAGCCCTACAAACCCAATACACATACCCTATGAGCACCTTTTATGTCTTATTCCTAAGTGGCACAGAACACAGGAAAACAATTGCTTCACATTGCTTTGCATTTTTCCTTGTTTCACTCCCCTTTTTATCTTTCATTTTCAGCACCTGGTCTTGTACCGCTCACATACAGAATCAATACTTAAGTCTTGTTTCTTTTTCTGCTTTCTAGAGAACACAGGCTAAGACATACGTTTTCTCATTTGTTTTTGATTAGTGAATCTCCATTTCAAATAGTCTGCCCTTTTTAGTTTCTGTTTCTTTGATCAATCATAGGAAACATTTTAAGTTGTTGAATGTGTCGATAAATGAGGCTTCGTCTAGAGTGGGTGGAATGACTAGGAATTTAACTTTCTGGATCATAATCCTAAATCTCAGATTACCTGGCCTTAGGCAAATAAATGATCATCTCAGATAGTAGATGATGTCTACACCTGTAAATTAGTGATATTAAGATATGTTGCCTTACATATATCCCATATTTTAAAAATCAAATATGCTTAATAAAATCAATATTGTTAATCTAATTTAAAATATTTTATTGTGAGTATTATGGTTGAACATTAATGATTAAGAGAAAATATATTTAATTGAAAGACAGTATTGCAGTGAATTTGAGAAGTACTTTCTGAGAGTTGAAATACTATATATTAGAATGATAATCTAAATCTCCAGTAGTCAAGCGTAGTGCTAGAAATAGCAATCTGTATATTGGTTTCCACTGTGGCCTTTTAATTCAACACTGATAAATTATTTTCAGCATATAAAGGAACCTAGAAAATATGTAAATGAATGTGCTGGCTGTTTTCCAATAAAACTTTATTTGGACAAACAGGAAGCACGTCAAATAAGACTCACCTCTTATAGTTCGCAAACCCACCCCTGGTTTGCAGGTCTGTAAGGAGAGAGGTTAATCTATAAAAGCTAATGATATGTTATGACTTTATAACTTGGTATAGAAAATAACTCTAATAAGTATAAACTCAATAAATTCCTTTTCAAACTCTCTCTGCCTATATCTCCTTATTTTTAAGTCCTTGATAACCTCTCCTTTATCCTCTGCTGGTTCATCCATTATTGATTCACGTAAACAATATATTCTACAACTCTCTTTGAGAATTTTGCGTTAAGATAGAACACACTTGTGACTGGATTTTTATGCAAACAAAAGATATGGATTGCCTAAAAAGAGGTTTACACATGTTTACAGCCAGAAAAAAGAAATGATAATTATTTGACATGATAGAGGTGTTAATTATTGCTACAATGGCAATCATATTACAATATGTAAGTGTATCAAATCAACATATTGTACACCTTAACTTTACACAATGTTACGTGTCAAATGTATTGCAATAAAAAAAGAAATAGGAGTCACTTTAGGTATTATGTAGGTTTTCTTTAGGATTATTCTTAAATATAAATCAAAATTGCTGTTTATATCACATATGTTGATTAAAACCAAAGGAAAGGCTTTCAAAAAGAAAAATAAACTCAGCCAAAGAATCTCACAAGTCAGAAAGAAGACTAAACATCAGGGCTGTAACTACTTAGCAGAGACATTCTCTGCAGCCATTTGGTCCTTTTCATTTTTATTTATCTCAAGGACAAAGAATGGAGGTAATCAGAATTAATGGAATAAGCCTTCTTAGAAATCATGCAGAAGAGCCTCACATCCCGGGTTCTGAAGCCAGACCGCCTGGACTGAATACTGGTCCATGTTTCACTTGTGGGGATGAGCTGCTCCAGCCTTCTCCTCGTTGGTTTCCACATGTGTAGAATGAGGACAATAAAATTACAGGGGTGGTTTTGAAGGTCAAATTAGACAATACATTTAATAAATCAGAGCTGTCATTTTTACATATTCACAATTCAGTAAGCGGTAGTTATCATTATTGTTGTTGGTGCAGTTAAAGCTGGTGCCGAGGAAAACGCCCCCCAAATGCTCTTTGGAACCAAAGAGCAGAGAGTCTCAGGATCGAAGTTAGCAAGGGGTTTTTATCTACTATCATTAGTCAGGATAATTTCACAGAGAAAATATTGAGGGTAAGTTAATTAATGATGATACCTATTTAAAACATTAAACATTAAGATATTCTAAAACATGGGCCAGCCCAGTGGCGTGGCAGTTAACTTCGTATGTTCCGCTTCTCGGTGGCCCAGGGTTTGCCAGTTTGGATCCCAGGTGCGGGCATGGCACTGCTTGGCAAGCCATGCTGTGGTAGGTGTCCCACGTATAAAGTAGAGGAAGATGGGCACGGATGTTAGCTCAGGGCCAGTCTTCCTCAGCAAAAAGAGGAGGACTGGCAGTAGTTAGCTCAAGGCCTTCCTCAAAAAAAAAAAAGGCATTCTAAAAGATGCATTTTTGGTGCTTTTTATATATTCAACTGCTTTCAAAACTGTATATGTGTTGATAACATAATCTATGGTGAGAAGTGACTTGTGTGAGTATGTGTCTAGCAGAAGGAAAAAGGCTAAAATAAAATGAATCAAATATTTCCATTGATTATTACTGAATTGAAGGAATATAAGGGAATTAAATTTTAAGTTTTCCACTTTCATGTGTTTTATAAATTTGTAGTGAAAGCATGTTTTATATTTATCTTAAGAAAAAGGTCTACCATTAAATATTTTAATATTTCTGTTACACATGAACTACATGAACCTTAAAAAAAGGGATAAGAAGCTTGTAAATATTTTTTCCCAATTAGTGGGCTGTTTTTTTGTTTCAATCCTGTTTTCCCTTGCTTTGAAGAAACTCTTTAGTCTGATGAAGTCCCATTTGTTTATTCTTTCTATTGTTTCCCTCATCTGAGGAGTTATAGTGTCCAAAAAGATTCTTTTGAAACTGATGTCAAAGAGTGTACTGCCTATATTCTCTCCTAGAAGACTTATTCTTTCAGGCCTAATCTTTAAGTCTTTGATCCATTTTGAGTTTATTTTTGTGAATGGTGAAAAAGAATGATCGATTTTCATTCTTTTACATGTGGCTGTCCAGTTTTCCCAACACCATTTGTTGAAGAGACTTTCTTTTCTCCATTGTAGGCCCTCAGCTCCTTTGTCGAAGATTAGCTGTCTATAGATGTGAGGTTTTATCTCTGGCCTTTCAATTGCGTTCCATTGATCTGTGGACCTGTTTTTGTACCAGTACCATGCTGTTTTGATCACTGTAGCTTTGTAGTATGTTTTGAAATCAGGGACTGTGGTGCCTCCAGCTTTGTTTTTCTTACTCAGGATTGTTATAGCAATTCGCGGTCTTTTGCTGCCCCATATGAATTTTAGGATTCTTTGTTCAATTTCTGTAAAGAATGCCCTTGGGATTCTTATCCGACAAAGGATTAATATCCATAATATACAAATAACTCACACAGCTTAACAACAAAAAAACAAACAACCCGATCAAAAAATGGGCAGAGGACATGAACAGACATTTCTCCAAAGAAGATATAAGTATGGCCAAGAGACACATGAAAAGATGTTCATCATCCCTAATCATCAGGGAAATGCAAATCAAAACTACACTAAGATATCACCCTACACCCGTTAGATTGGCAAAAATATCCAAAACCAAAAGTGACAAATGTTGGAGAGGTTGTGGAGAAAAAGGAACCCTCATACACTGTTGGTGGGAATGCAAACTAGCGCAGCCACTATGGAAAACAGTATGGAGATTTCTCAAAAAGTTAAAAATTGAAATACTGTATGACCCAGCCATCCCATTACTGGGTATCTACCCTAAGAACCTGAAATCAGCAATCCCAAGAATCCCATGCACCCCTATGTTCATCACAGCATTATTTACAATAGCCAAGACATGGAGCCAACCTACATGCCCAGAACCTGACGACTGGATAAAGAAGATATGGTATATATACACAATGGAATACTACTCAGCCATAAAAAAGGACCAAATTGTTCCATTCGCATCAACATGGATGGACCTTGAGGGTATTATGTTAAGCAAAATAAGCCAGACAGAGAAAGATGAACTCCATATGACCCCACTTATAGGTGAAAGTTAACATATAGACATGAAGAACCGATCGGTGGTTACCAGGGAAAAGGGGGGGTCGGGGGAGGGCACAAAGGGTGAAGTGGTGTACCCACAACATTAATAACAATAATGTACAACTGAAATCTCACAAGGTTGTAATCTATCATAATCTTAATAAAAAAAATTTTGAAAATTTAAAAAAAAAGGATAAGAAAAAAAATCACTGGTAATATGAATACCTAGAGAATCTACTGTTAATATTTCATTATGATCCTTTCAAACTTATAAAACTAAACAAAAATGGTCATAGTATAGAAATTGTCTTTAAATTGCTTTAATACTTAATCATTTTTCTAGATTAATAAGCATACTTATAAATTATCGTCTTTAATGCCTACATATAATTCCTACCTATTCTTGTAGCTTAATTGTTAACCAAAGTTATTTTCCACATTCAAATTAGTTCCATTGTTAATTACTAAACACACATGGAAATAAAAACCACAATGTATTGTGTCTTAATGAATGACTTGGATGGTTTTTGGTAAAACAGGGATATCTGGCAAAACACATATCTTGGTCATTAGTGAACATCACTACTACCTCCTGAGAACAGAGTTATCACCTTCTTCTTTTTTTCTTTTCAGCTTTATTGAGGTAAAATTGACAAATAAAATTGTTTATATTTAAGATGTCTAACATGATGATTTGATATACATATCCATTGTGAAATGATTACCACAATCAGGTTAACTAACACATTCCTTACCTCACATAGTTATCATTTGTGTCTGTGTAATGAGAACAATAAAGATCTACTCTCAGTGAAATTCAAGTATACAATGCAGTGTAATTAACTATAGCCGTATGCTGTACATTAGATCTCCAGAATTTATTCATCTGATAACTGAAGGTCTGTACCCTTTGACCGACAAGAGAAGTTGAAATCTCTTTATTTGAAGGATAACTTTAAATTAAGTCATAGTAGCAGTCACAGTTCTCCACGCTTTGTCATATTACAAACTACTATAGGAGTAGTTCTTAATCCCTCATAGATCAAGTGCTAACACAGCCCCTCCGTGAGAAACATGTTCAAATCCAAGACGATGTTTCTGTAGATGCTACTGGATTATGTCGTAACCGTGTTCATTTCTCTAAAGAGCCAGTGTTTGGATTTCAAGTGTGTCGAGTCAGGATTCCCATGCACATATGTCAATTTTGTAAATTACATAAACATCTTTAAAATTATCTATATTAACTATTATTAGTTTAGATTTCTTCTTCCATTTTTGAATTAAAATATGTTTTCTCTTTCTTCCTAAAAATATTTTCACCATGGTGACTAACTAGAATTTTCCCATATTTTTCTTTTAATGTCCTGCAACAAATACCTCTGAAACATGAGTGTGCTTTCTTTGCATGTTCACCTATTTTTATACAGTGTGCATACTCACAAAAAGAATTCTACCATATAGCGTGTATCAATATTTAAGGTTGACGAATTTTAGAACATTTTTTGTGAAAGGAGATAGTGTACTTCATCGAATTAGTAGGGATTAAGATTCACGTTGGACAGACATACATGGGAACACTCCCCTCAGTAACAAGGGCAGAAGTAGGATGGGCCCCTCAGGAGCTGGACAATTCCTGAACCTATAGAGTCAGAATTTGGCAGGTTTCTGAGGTATAATCCAAAAATTTATACTCTAAGCCAAGACTAAAATGTTTTGGAAGGCACGTCTACTGCTGGAATCACCTATAGAATTCTTTCATAGGCAACTTCCTACCAGAATTTGGCAATCAGAACTTTAGCTCTGAGTACAGAGCTGTCCCCAAAATTTGCAATGTTATTAAGGAATCTCCTTACAAGGCAGGTTGAAGATTACAGTTTTTTGTATCTTTCTTTTGTTACTCTTGAGTTGTGTGTGCATCTTTTCCAAAGGGAAGATTTGCGTGGTCCTCTAGTATCTACCCATGACTCAAAACTTTTTTCTCCCACAGGGTTCTCCGGAGAGCTGCCTTGACTTCCTTGTTCCATAAACTATAGATGATGGGGTTGAGCATGGATGTGACCACTGTATAGAAGAGGGCTAGGAGTTTATCTACTCCTGGTGAATGGCTAGCCTTGGGCCTCAAGTAGGTGACAGATCCTGAGCCATAGAAGAGTGTTACTACAAGTAGGTGGGAAGAACAGGTAGAAAGAGCTTTCTGGCGACCCTCAGGTGAGGGCATGATCAGCACAGCTGCTAGAATTCTGCCATAGGAAGCAATGATCAGTAAAAATGGACTGGAAATGCAAAGGATGGCCACCACAAAGACTGCAGCCTCATTATGGGATGTATCCCCACAAGCAAGTGCCAGGATAGGAGGGAGGTCACAGAAGAAGTGGTCTATTTCACAAGGGCCCCAGAAGTCCAAGGAGAAAATGTAGTTGGTCTGGCCCAAGCTTATCATGCACCCCACTCCCCAAGAAACCATTGCCAACTGGGAACACACTCCACGACCCATTCGTGCTGCATAGTGAAGTGGAGAGCATATGGCCATATAGCGGTCATAAGCCATGGCTGCCAAAAGACAGCACTCACTGATACCAAGAAATGAAAAGAAAAACATCTGTGTAGCACACCCCTCCCGAGAGATTCCTCGGGCCTCACTCACGAGGCTCTGCAGCATTTTGGGTATGACGGAGCAAGTGTAGCCAATCTCCAAGAGAGACAAGTTGGCCAGGAAGAAGTACATGGGTGTGTGGAGGACTGGGTTGGTCCAGATGGCAAGGGCTATGAGAGCATTGCCTGTGAGTGATGCTAAGAACATGAATAAGATGAGGGTAAATGAAAAGAAACACTGTTCAGTGATGTAACAGAATTTGGTAAATGCAAATTGTTTGACAGACATACTATTGTCCTGCCACAAGGAGCAATTGAGGTTCATGACCTGAAAAAGAGAAAGGCAAGTCATCATATTCTTTCAGATATAAGTATAAATCTTCATATTACTTGTAACAAGCTCTAGTAAGTCAGAAAGATAACTTTTTACCTGTGATTCTAAAGTTCAAAAAGCTCAGAAATTACGCTCATCCTCATTCCTTCTCAAACTAATTCCTATTCTATAGTCACTATCCCAGTTGATTTGTCCAAAATATACATAGTCATTGATCATAAAATGGAAAAAAATAATTGCAGCTCAATAAACTCTTCATCCTTTCCTTTAATCAGTTGTCAAATGCTTCCAAATAAAGATCATCTCATATTTATCAATTCCTTTCCATTTTTTGTTGGCACTGACTTGCTTTCTTCACTCATTCATTCAGCAGGTATTTATTGAGAACACAGAATTTTGCAGTTACTGTGGTAGCTCCTGGGATTCAACAATGAAAAAATATTCTTCCCAAATGAAACTTATGTAGTGAAGGAAAGCAGGAATTAAAACTAAGATATACCCTGGTGACTGACCAATTTAGATTAGGTGTTCAAAGAAGGCTCTTGACAATGAGAAGGAAGAGCTGAGATGTGAATGGCAAGAAGCAGCAGCCCTGTGAAGACTGTATCACAGCCATTCATACCATATCTATGTTGTACTGCTGACATAATTTCATCATTGCAACAATTTTCTTTACCTTTAATACTTCTCACCTTCCACCCTCTCTCCATCAGAGTGGTCTTTGCTAAATGAAAATTACCGTTGCTTCAAATTAAAATTCAAATATCTTAATGCAATTCATGAAAATCTATGGATCAGGTCACTGACTATTGATAGAAACTTTAATCTCACCCCTTACCCAAATGGACTTCATGTTCTAGTCACATCAAACCACTTGCATCTTTTACTACATGGCTTGCTTTCATATATTTCCTTTTCTTTGTGCTCATTTTCTCATGGGGGCTTGACATTTGCTTCCTTGATTGTCCACCTACTGAACTGCCTGTCTATGTTCAAGGCCCAGCAGAGCTTCATCTCCTCTCTACAAACTTCTTCCTGACTCCGTTTCCCTCACCCCCATGGTAGTCAGTTACGTGCACCCTCCACCGTGAGTTCCTATCAATCTATACCTGCTCTGGGAGCATTTGTACCACTCCAAGGACAACTGATTACTAATTTCCTCCTGAGCATAGCCTCAGACACAGACACAGATGCAGAATTTTATTTATTTACTTTTGCTTACCGTTATATCCACCACCCTCAACAACGAATAACTTTTCATGTATTGAAAAGAAGTTTAAATGCTAAACTTTACTCTGGCTGCTTATATGTTCTGCCCAATCCAATAAGTATCAATTTCTGACAAAATATTCCTTGTTCTTTTTGTAGATGCCCTCCAGTTTGGATTGTTCTTTTGAAGTGTCATCAAGCAAAATTCTAAACAACATTTGTCATGAAAAGGGCAGAAGAATAAGGAGGTTTCTCTTTCATTGGTCTGGACTCTACTGTTCATTAGTATAACCTGAGATCTTGTTTATACCACATTTGTTTACAACACACCTTTGTTTATTCAACTCTGACATTTGATGCCCATATATATTAAACAAAAGAATTATTTTGGGGGTTCCAAATAAATATGAACAGATAAACATATTAGGTGCATTCATAAAAACATATACACAAAAATGTACATTTTTCATATACACATAAATCTGTACATCCACAGACAGAAACACACACATTCAAATCCTTACTGCATAGCATAGCAATTAAGAGTGTTCTGGAGATATTCTACCTGGATTCAAATCCTAGGGCAGACATGTAAATGCTCAGTAAAAGTTAACATTTACTTAAACTATCTGTTCTTCAATTTTCCCATTTATAAACAAAGATGATAGTAGTGCTTTCCTAATGAGGTTGCTGTGAGGATTAAGTGAGTTAAGTCCCATAAAAGTGATCACGTACTCTATAAAGTATTAGCTATAGCAGTGCCTGTATACATATGGGCTGTCACAATAGATTTACCTTCATATCTACTCCCTACATCACAGTCTCTAACCATTCCTCCTATTCATTGTCTTCATCTCTATTTCACATTTTTCCATTCTTCTGCTACAGTGGAGAGAAGAAAAGCAAAAACCACATACATACATACATAAATACATAGATGAAAAATAGAGACAGATAAAAATATGCCACCTGTGTGGTGTGTCTTGGGAAAAAATAGTTGTGTATTATGGATCATTTTAATCTTCTAATTTAGGTATCCACTGAGTTATGCAAAATTTCCCAGAAGTTAAGGATGGAAACAAGTGCACAGATTCAAAACTCTGTTAAATATAAAATAGCAACTCTGCATGATTATAGGAAGCCCCTACGCATATAACTATCAGAAAAATGTGCTCACATACAAAGTAGTATATTAGAGTGCATTTACACATATAGTAAAGAATTTATAGATATTTAAGTTCCTTTGTAAGTAATTTTACTATTTATATTTCCCAAATAGCGAAACAATTCAGTTAAGGCCAAGGCAAGGAAAACAGAATAAGGTTTACTTGTGTTTTTATTTTCTTTAACCCAAAAGATTCTTTTAAATATCTTGGCTCCTTAATAATAGACTATGCACTTGCACAGAAAACTCTGGATGTGGAGAAGTTGTCATCCCATTTTTTAGTTAAATACACAAATGTGTATCATACCAGTTACATCCTTCTGTATTTGGGAAGAACTCCAGTTTCCTTCCTTCTACTGATGGACGGACCAAGGGGGAACACACCCATAAAAGGGGAATGTCTGACTCTTTCTTAAGTAGGGACATCACAATGACTTTTTTTCAAGAATACCCATGTCCCATTTAGACTGTGGATGGTAAATGCAAATGCCTGTGTTGGGAACGGAAGTCAGGGAATGTTGGGCAAGGGAGGAAACTTTTTGGTAGATGGCACACAGTGAGCGCCGACTGCACACGGGATGATGCATGCTGTTCATCACCTGATATTTTTAGACTCAACGTGAATAAAAAAAGTCATCCCATGATAAGTGCATTTTAAAACCTCACAAAGTTCAGAGACAATTTTTTGAAAAAAAAGGATATCAGAAGTAGGGAAGGTCTGTGAATGCTTCTAAATCTTTAAACAGGCAAAGTACAGTACTCTGTTTAGAAACAAATACTAAATTATACAAAAATAAATGTATACGACTCACTCGAAGTGAGAATACAAACAAGTGTAGTCAAATTCTCTTCTCTCTCCCAATTACTTCTCTCCTAATTACTTGAAATAATACTGAACCAGGAAAACTCTGATTTTTTACACTTTCTATTGTTTTTGCAACTAACTTTCTGTGGACCTCAGTCTGGGAACCCCAAGATCTATATAGTAGAGATCAATATTTTATATATACCAAGAATATTTTATTTTAGTTATTGCCTGTGGAAAGAGAATGAGATGCTCAAGGCAGGTGTCAGGTGTCTGCAGAAAGAAGCATCTCAGGCAGTAGAATAATTTGACGTGGACATTGCTTCTGTCTCTCATCTGGTACATTTTCTTGACTTAAAGTTTCTGAACCATCATTTCTGTGGAATGGAAGGGTGATGAGGCCCTTTCTATCTTTCTTGCTGAATTATTTTGAATTAAAAATGCAAATGTTGTAGAAGCGAACCATGAATAAAAAGTAAGGGACAATCATTAAAATGCAATTTCCCAGCATTAAAACCTCTTGCCCTTTAAAGCTTCATGTTAATTAACTCATAGGACACTGCATACAATATTCTCTATTATTATCAGTTTCTAAAAATAACCTATATTAAGAGTCAGTAATCAAGCCGAAAGGCACTGTGATATAATCTGAAGATACAGGAGTTTCATGCCTCATTATAAATTATATTTATAAATTCCTACTCAATGTAATAAAAGATTAAGTGGCCATTGAACATTGGAAAGCTTCTGAAGTTTTAAATAATGGGATGGACTTTCAGTGACACTTGGATGTATAAAAGAAACAGAGGAAGGAGATAAGATAATTTTAATAGCTCAATAGCTTGGCTTCGTGTGCCACCTTACTTAGCCCCAGGATCCAAGACAAGCACACTGTATATAATCAGCTTTGGAAATAATCCAGCCCAAGTGATTCCTTTTGGGTCAGTGACTCAGTCCCTTATTAATCTCTGTTTTCATAAGGAAATGTTCTTTATTTCCTATCAGCCAAAAGAAAACACATTATACATTATTGGATATTGTACCTGAAGCACTGTGTACAGTGCCTGGCATACAAGGCACACTCAATAAATATGAATCTTCATTATTATGAAGTCAGCATTTCTGAATCGTTTTACCAGTACATACAATTTATGGAAATTGGTCATTAGCATTTATAAAGGTGATTACACATTGCTTTCCACAATTTCCCCATATTCACTTCATCGAGGACCTAATAACAGTAAGATGATGCCTTAACATAACTGATGAGAAACTATTTTATCATTTGATGGGATTAACATGTACAAAAGAACCTAGGTATTTCCATTCCCAAACAATAAGAGATATACCAATTTCTGTGAAATAATTAATTTAGAACAACCTACAGCAATTTTGTGACAGGAATACTGGCAAATTGAGTAAGTTGTTATACCCTTCAGAGAAGGAGAAAATAACTGACTAAAATAATGGCCAAAACTGAAAAATGCTTTGGGTTTTACTATCTATTTTCAACACTTTAATCCAAGGTCTTCCGCAACCCTCTTTCTTTAAGATATCAGTCATGTCACATACCTTTAATCATTAACATCTGAGGGGGTTATGTCTTCTGATGAGCCACTTCTTGATTTTCTGTTATAATCTCTCAGAATTCAGAGGATGTAAGTCTGCCCAATCGTCACCTCTAAAACCATGCACTGAAAAGCTTTTGTTGTAGTCAGCACCGTGTCTGCTCTCCTGAAGATTGTGTGTCTCATGAGAAAGCATCATGTCCCTCTTGGCAATTCCCTCAACTCCACATCGGCAGCCACAGCCCCCCCCCCCCCCCCCCCCCCACACACAAGCAGAAGCATACAAGGCTTACTGATTATATGGTGATGTGTTTGAGTCATCCTCCTTCCTGAAAAACAATGGAATACAAATATGTTATATTTCAGTTCTTCTTACTCTGAATACTTATCCTGCCTCCCTCCCCCAGGAGACATACTTTCTTCCCAGTGTAGAGTGTCAGGAATCAGTTTGATTCTGTCTTTCAGGAATTGTCATGGACAGGTCTGTTTCTATGTGTTGATAAATGCTAACATTAGGGCAAAAGAAGTAAATGTAAAAGACATAAATCAACAATTAGGTATAATGAATAACCTATATTATAGGTAACTGCTATCACAGACTGTGTGATGATTTAGATTTTAATCTTTTGTTTGAATTAAACAAAATAGTCATGAAAAATAATTATGAAAACTACATAAGTAATTTTCATTTCATATTATATTGAGACAGTTAATATTTATTCTGGTTATTATAAAAGACAAAATAATAAATCATAATAATCTAGTGATGCATTAGTTTGACAAAGTACCTACTTGTTGCTATCAAAAGTAATCACAATAAAATGGAGACTCAAAAGTATATTTTTGAATAGTGAAAAAACTATAAGGAACCACATGTTTATTATTTAAATGATATAAAATAGTATATATGACACTGAATACCTATTATTGATATGACATAAAGGCAAAGGAGAAAGAATAGGGAAGAAAGTGTCCTTTGGATGAAAATTCCCCTTATTGGAGATCCCTTAAGTGAAATATGCACAATGCCCTCTTTGGACTTCCACATAAAGAATTTATAGTCCCAATCTTGTATATTCTGTCTGATACATTTCGCTTTTAGTACTGCTAAATTAGAACCTGATTGCTTGAATATGATTAAAATGTAGTTCCTAAGGTTATCTTTTTGGAATCAGATATAGAGCCTAAGGGACTTTTATCAGTTTTATAAATACTGATAAGACAGTTATCTTCTCCACATTCTCCACCTCCTTAGTAACAGAATATTGAGTTTATTTATTGTGGAAAATGCACTCAGTTGAATAACATATTAGCAAGCTTCTCTTGCAGCTAGGTGTAGTCTACAGCTAATTCTATCTAATAAATGTAAACTGAAGTAGTTTGCATTATCCAGGAGATTTCCTTAAAGGAAAGGAGAATTCTGTGTTGACCATCCTCCATCTATCTAGCTTGCCTGGAACCTGATGCGATGTCTGGCAGAAGCTTTAGTCCACGGCATGCACAATAAGGACAAGTGTCAAAGCTAAGGGATGTTGGAAAAGAAGGATAGAAGGAGCTTGTATTCCAGAGAAATTGGACTTCCTTGTATGAGAGATATAAACTTTCTGTTTTTTCATATTTTACCTGGAAATGTAAATTAATTTTTTATCTTTCTTTTAGGAAATTCTACTGTTAGTTCATGAATCCCATTGGTGAGTAAGAACGTCTTTCTAATATTGAGTCATCTCATCCATGTCATTGGCATATCTGTTTACACATTAACATTTGTATTAGACACAGTCCTTGAGGAGCCTTCACAGATTCCTCCACTATTTTCTTATTTTTTTTCTCCTGACCAATGCCCACCATGTACCAAATCAGTCTTTCACTTTTAGATAATGATGAAATGTCACATAGTAGGGCATAGGAGTCTAGCTTCCTGGCCAAGAGGGTGTGTGCTAAAACCCAAATATGTGTAGGAATTAGCTTCCCATAGGGTCAACCGTATAGGGAGCTGAAGAAAAAAGGCTGATATAGTCCTTCTCTTGTCTTCCCTCTGTGAAACCTTTTGAGGGATGGTTTCTATTTGAAAACCTTCCAGGGAAATCTCATAAATCAAATAACTCTGCTGCATTCCTAAAGTAGGACTACTATAACAAAATACTACAGACTGGGTCATTTAAACAAAAGAAATTTATTTTCCATAGCTCTGGAGACTAGAAGTCCAAGATCAAGGTGCTGACAGAGTTGGCTTCTCCTGAGGCTTGTCTTCCTGCCATAGAGGTGGTTGCCTTCTCTCTGTGTCCTCACATGATCTCTTCTCTGTGTGCTGCACAATTGATGTCTCTTGCTCTTCTTATAAGGACACCAATCATATTGAATTAGGGCCCCTTTATGACCTGATTTGACCTTAATTACCTTTTTAAAGATCCTATCTCCAAATACAGTCACACTGGGTAAATTTAGGGCTTCAACATACAAATTTTGGGAGGATACAGTTATGTCCATTACACTCTGCCCTCTCAACCCCAAAATCCATGTGCTTCTCACATGCAAACTGCATTCGCCATCCCAACAGCTCCAAAAGTCTTAACCCTTTCCAGCATCAACTCTAAGTCCAAAGTCTCAAATACCTGTCACCTAAATAAGGTATGTATGAGACTCAAGCTATAATTTGTCTTGAAGCAAAATTCACCTCAAGTTGTGAACCTGTGAAACCACACAGGTTATATGCTTTCAAAATGCAATGGTAGAACAGGCATAGGGTAGACATCCTATGCCAAAAGGGAGAAAATGGAAGGAAGAAAGTGATGACAGATCCCAAATAAGCCCCAAACCTAGCAAGACAAGTTCCACTAGATTTTAAGGCTTCAGGATAATCCTCTTTAGCTAGATACTCTGCATTCTGGGCCTACTAGGGTGTCATTCCTGCCTTCTAGGCCCACTGTGTCTGTAGTGTTGTCCCCTCAGCCATTGACAGTGGCCATGCCCCCTCAGCTTTGGGTACTAGCCTTGCCGCTAAGGCCCTGTGCAGAGTTAACCTGGCCTGCTGAAACCAAGGAGGTGGTCCCACTCTTTGAACCTGAGGAGGGGAGAGACTTTGCCCCTCTTCCCCAGGCCTGTGTGCTCTGGGCACATGGTAGGAGTGGCAGCCCTGCTAATCTCCAAGTTGTCTTTAGGGCCATCCTCACATTTCATGAAGGATAACACGTGTACACAACCAAATCACTCCTTTATCCCATCCTGTAGTGTCTCAGAAGTCTGATGGCCTTACTTCATTTTGTTCCATCTCTGTCCTTTTAATCCAACTTGTCAGTGTTTCTGCTGATATAATCTTATGCCTATTCCTAGTTTCTTGTGACACAACTGAGAATTTTCCAAATCCTCCAGTCCTGATTCCTTTCTCTCCAATTTTTCTCTCTCCTCTTGCATGTTACTATAAGCTGCAAAGAGAAACCTAGGTTCACCTTCAACGCTTTTCTTAGAAATCTTCTCTGCTAAATATCTGAGTTCGTCACTTACAATTTCTACCTATCAAAATAATAGAACACATTCCACACAAGTTCTTTGCCATTTTATAACAAAGATCACCTTTCCTCTCATCTCCAATAATGTGTTCCTCATTTCCACCTACAATCTCGTCAGAATCTTCTTTAACTTCTATATTGTTACCAACAGTCTCTTCAAGGCAATCTATGCTTTTCCTAATATACACCTGATGCTTCATCCAGCCTCTACCCATTACCAAATTTCAACACTTCCACATTTTTAGAT
Source organism: Equus quagga (assembly GCF_021613505.1). Taxonomy (NCBI): domain Eukaryota; kingdom Metazoa; phylum Chordata; class Mammalia; order Perissodactyla; family Equidae; genus Equus; species Equus quagga. The sequence goes on from NC_060281.1 coordinate 35,840,629, forward strand.
ATTTGTTACTTTAGCAGCCCACTTTCCAGCACTGACATCTGCATTAGCTTGCTAGGGGTGCCATAACAAAATACCCACAGACTGAGCGGCTTAAACAACAGGAATTGATTTTCTCCCAGTTCTAGAGGCTAAGAGTTGATGATCAACGTGCCACCAGGGTTGATTTCTCCAGAGACCTCTCCCAGTTTGTATAGGGTTAACTTCTAGCTGTGTCTTCACATGGCCTTTATAAGACATGAATTTGGGGAGTTCAGAGGGCAGAGTATTATAAACTGAATTATGTCTTTTCAAAATTCATATGTTGAAGTTCTAACTCCCAATGTAACTGTCAGTAGATAGGATCTTTGAAAAGGTAATTAAGGTTAGATAAGGTCATAAGAGTGGAGCTCTTATCAAGTATAACTGGTGCCCTTATGAGAAGAGGAAGAGACTCTGGGTGTGCGCACACACAGATAAAAGACCACGTGAGGATGTAGTGGGAAGGCAGCCATCTGCAGACCAAGGAGAGAGCCCTCGGGGACACCAACTTTGTCAGAACCCTGATCTGGATTTCTAATTTTTAAAAGCATGAGAGAATAAATTTGTGTTAAGTCTCCCATTCTGTGGTATTTTGTTACGGTAGCCCTATAAACCAAATACACACGCCCTATTAGCACCTTTTATGTCTTCCCATGACTCACTTCTAAGTGGCACAGAACACAGGAAAACATTGCTTCACATTGCTTTGCATTTTTCCTTGCTCACTCCCCCTTTTATCCTTCATTTTCAGACCTGGCCTAGTACCTCCCAAATAAGCCACACTTAAGTCCTTGCTTCTCTCCTGCTTTCTAGAGGGTACAGGCTGTGATTTGTATTTTCTCAGATCTTTTTTTAATATATTGAGCCTACAGTTCAAATATTCTACCTTTTCAAGTTTCTGTTTGTCTTTGATCAATCATAGGAAGTGTTTTAAGTTGTTGAATGTGTCAATAAAAGATGCTTCATGTAGAGTGGGTGGAATGATTAGGACTTTAACTTACTGGATCATAATCCTAAATCTCAGAAGTTGCTCAACCTTAGGGAAATAAATGATCATCTCAGATATTAAATGATGTCTTCATGTGTAAATTAGTGATATTAGGATATGCTGCCTTAATATACCCCAGATTTTAAAGATCAAATATGATTAATGAGAAAATCAATATAATTTAGGTGAACTTAAAATATTTTGGAGGCCAGCCCCGTTTCCTAGAGGTTAAGTTTGGCACGCTTTGCTTCAGTGACCTGGGATCGATTCCCAGGAGTAGACCTACATCACTCATCGGCAGCCATGCTATGGCAGCAACCCACACACAAAATAGGGGAAGACTGGTAACAGATGTTAGCTCATGGCAAATCTTCCTCAGGAAAAAAAATATATATTTTGTTGTGATTATTATCGCTGTTGAGCATTAATGATTAAGTGAAAATATATTTAATTGAAAGACATTATTGAAGTGAATCTCCTGAAGTACTTTATGAGAATTGAAATACCATATTTTAGAATGAGTTTCTAATTCTCAGGTAGTCAAGATTAGCACTAGAAATAGCAATCTGTAGATTGGTTGCCATTGTGGCCTTTTGATTCAACAGTGATAAATTATCCTCAGCACATAAGGGAACTTTAACTCCAATGAATAATTTTCCAAAGGCATTTTTGGAGTTAAGAGAGATTAGAGTCTAGGTAATGAATGTCTCAGAATAATCTATAACATCATATGAATCAGTAATTGAGTTGTTGATCTTGATTCAAAAGAAGGGCCAATATTTTCAATATAAAGAGTAAGTGTTTCTCAAGTAGCATTTCAAGGGGGACAGAGACATTTGACGGGCCCCAACACCCTCCAATGTTCTCAATGTTATCTAAATTCAATTTAGAAATTCATTCCTTTGGATTAAGGTTTTGCCTTCCATGGAAATTTGTAAAAATTTTTAATAGAAAATAGGTCAAACAAAAGACACAATAAGAATTGGATTAAGTATTTTATAAAAAGTATATTTCTTGGAAGGAAATGGAGTAGAAATTCCAGAGTGAGGGGACAGCTCAATTATTTGCAGTAGGGAAACTTTAAGGCATGCTGCTTACAGGAGTCATGGGGTAGCTAGGAAGCTTAACAGTGAAATATGAATTAACCAGGTATTAGAACCATCCAGAAGACACAGCTGCTGCTGGGTTAGAGAAACAGAAGTAGCAAAGGACAGCGATGACCTGGTAGAAGCAAGGACAATAGTAGCCCTGCCTGTGGAGCTACAGACAATGAAGGAGACACTGCCACAGCTAGAAAAGCCTCCCACAGCATAGTGGAAGGCAGGAACACCCTGGATTTTTTTCTCTCTTCATTTTAGTCTTTCCCAGTGTCTCTCATTTGAGAACCAGTTGATACGGGAGCCTGTGCAAAGTGGCCTTCAGGCACCAGCCCTCGAGTAACACAGAACAAAGTTGGAAAGGGACTGTAGATGGATCTGAGGGCAAACAAACCTAGGACCAGCACATCTAGCAAATATTTTGGCACTATAGTTAAAAGAACAGGTTACAGAAGAAGGAATATGAAAGAGTCTATACATCAGTTGTGTCTAATGTTTACTATCATGTAGCTCATCAGAAACGTTTTTGGACAGGCAACCCCAAAACAAATGAACATTTTTATTTTCAAATTAAATGCATGAATTATTCTATACACATATTTATATCCTCTGTAAAATATAAACTGCACCCCAGGGGAACATTTCACACAAAACAGGATATACACCATCATAAAGTGTTCTTGAATTTGCAATATTCTCCCTCCTTTTATACTAGATAACAGAGTTCACTTCCTCCCTATCATTTCCTAGTTCCCTAAAGTCTATGGACCAGTTCTTAGACCTTTAATAATTGTGCATTAATTAATTGTGCATGTACATACAGACACATGCTTGTCTGCATATATGTGTACAAAACAGAGGTTCACTAATGAAAAATATCTAATGAATTAATTTAAAAAATAAATCTGTGAAGAAACTATCAAATTAATTTTGACACTTTTAATAGCATATTTGACAGGAAGTAGATGAATGATCTTACTTGGCTTTGCAAAGTTCATTATGAGTAGAACTGAAGGATGTTCTGAATGCCCGAAACTTGAATTGTCCTCTCTTCTGTTATTCCATAACAGATAACAGAGATATCTATCATGGGAACATAAAGGTATCTGATATGGATACCTTTGCAGGAAAATGTATGTATCTGTGAATATGCGTTTGTTTGGAAGATATTATACAATCAATTGTCCTCCAGTAGAAACTGATGCACAAGCTTCTGTGGCTTTTCTGTCTGCAGAGTCCTATCTCCCTCCCTAATTTATTGATGGGAAGTTGCCTGAGAAGGAGAACTCCAGAGACGTGTGCTTAGTAAACAAGCTAAATGCCATCCATCTGAAGAGATGGTGAGCCAAAAGACTACAGAAGAGAGTGAGTTTGCATGTTACCCACACGTGGTTTCTCCCCTGCCTGTCCTGGAACTGGGGTTGTGATTGAACTTTCCATCAAATCCACCAACAGTCTCAACAGCTGGATTGTCATCCTTCCTGTAAGGCAGGCTTTTCTTTGTCATGTTATGGAAAAAATAAAGGTAAATTTATTTTAAAAATTGAGGAAATCCAGAACAAGTTCTCTTTAGCAGTGAACAGAAGGAGTTTTTCATGTATAACCCAACATTTACTGTATTCTTTGTCATGGAAAATTAACTACCTCTTTTTCTTTGCAGAAATACCCTTATCTTCATCTTGATCAACAGGAATGTGAAAGAGGAAGAGAGCAGTGTTACTGTGGAATCTCCTTGGAAAATATCAGTTATTTTTTTAACATAAATGTACAAGGAAAAAATCGTGACAATGTAGTTAAATCAAGCAAAGTGAGGCCACTCATCCATAGTATTTCTTCCAGTAGAATCGATTCTTTGAGCAGCACAGTTCTTTCTTGTTTTACTGTATAGTACAGAAAATTTACCCAGCTAAAGAGAATGTCAATTCTGGCACATCAGACATTCAGGATTTTTATTTTACCACTAAAATACTTGACCAGTTAGATAAATGCTAAACAATGTGTATCAGTCTCCTTCTTTTGTTATAATTCTGGAAGAAGGATTATCCTTTACACAAAATACATAATAGTTCATCATCTTGGCAAAATTTCAAAATGCAATTCATTATTAGCATGAATGCCAAAGAAAATAAGCCATTATTCTCTTTAAACCGGACTACATAATAATTGTCTGAGACCAGATCTAATGGCCTAGAGTTCTTAGAAGTAAGTTCTTATTTTCTAGTCAGAATATTTAACGGAAAATTAGAAATTTTCACTGGAGTTTTTGTTTGCTTCTTTGCTTGTTCTTAAGGAAGTGGTTCAGATCTGAATCCCACAGGTAATCAACCTCCCACAGTCATTTTGGAGACCCCAGAAATGACCACTTAGATGTTCAAATTTTCTTCACTACCTTTCTTAATTTCTGCATGTTAATAGTTTAAACTACCCTGATAAATTTTACACAATTACTCTGTGAAAGGTCAATAGATTGCATTATGTGACTAAATCCACATACTTTTGTAATAAAAGCATATTAAAGTGTGTGGACTGTAGGTGCGACCAGGGAAAAGAACTTGCTTAATGGGGACTGTGAATTAGATTTTTCTAGAGAGCAATATTAACAAAGCTATTAGGCCAATGACTCAAATAGTAGGATCACCAAAGTTTTATTTAACTCAATCAACAGTTTAGTAGTTATTTTCTTCATAGAAGAACAATGAATATTAATGGTAGTCATATATATCTTTTCCTTTTTGAAAATTCTAACTACTCTTATTTTTTCAGTATACCTTCTCTCTCTTACTCTTGCTCACTTGGTGATTTTTCATTTTATCTATTGTATCTGCTGTTTATCATGTATCTATATAAGTAGCAAACATCTTTTTTTCAATTTCTTTGCTTTTTCACAGAATGCATACTGATGGCCTATGTATTTTATTTTCAGATTGTTTCATATAGATCTCAAATCTGTTTTGGTATTGATTCTAATGTCTATTCTGTGCTTATATATTTCCTTTGAATGCATTTGCTGTTTTCATGACACTGCATTTATGTCTTTTCTCCATAGCAAGCCAACCTTCCATATTTTTTATTTTGCACTATTTATCTTTGTCCCTTCTTTCTCTATGTATAATTCCGGTGTCCAAATACTCAAGCTTTACTCAGTTTCCTATTTTTCCATTGGTGATGGTATGAGATTTTCTTCCCAAAGAAATAAAATAGGATCTTAACATTAAATTTACAATAAAATAAAACAGGAACTTAGAATTAATAAGCAATGAAAGGGACAAATTTCAGCAATCAAACAGATTTTATTCTCCTGGGCTTTTCTGGCCAGCCCCAGCTGGAAATGGTTTTCCTTCTCATCATCTCTATCATATACATTCTGACATAGATGGGGAATAACAATCACACCAGCCTCATACTTGAACCCCAAACTCCACACACCCAGGTATTTCTTCCTCTCTCATCTCTCCTTCCTGGACCTCTGTTTTACTACTAGTATTGTTCCACAAATGCTTTGGAATCTCAAGGGCCCTGAGAAGACCATTAGCTACAAGGGTTGTGTGATCCAGCTATACATTGCTCTGGGGCTGGGCTCCACAGTGTGCCCTGACTGTTAAGGCCTATGACCTCTTCAATGCTATCTGTCGACCCCTTCACTATGGCATTATCATGCACCCAAAGCTTCTCCAGCAGCTGGCAGCTGTGGACTGGATCACTGGTTTTGTGGAGTCCACAGTTCAAATTGTCCTCATTTTCCAGTTGCCTCTCTGCAGCCATCACAGGGTGGATGATTTTATGTGCAAGGAGCCTGCTCTGCTTAAAATTGCCTTTGAGGACTTAACAATCCTGGAAAATGAGTTCTCCATAGCTACTGTCCTCTATGTGGCTATACCTGTGGAGCTTATTCTTGTCCCCTATGGCTGCGTTATTAGGAGTGTACCGAGGATAAACTCTGCTGAAGGCAGAAGGAGAGTCTTTGGGACTTGTGTGTCCCACCTAATTGTTGTAGTCTTATTCTTTGGGACCATAATTTCTGTCTATATTCAACCCAAAAGCAAGTACACACGGAATCACAGAAAATTCCTCACCCTCTTCTATACTGTGGTGAGACCCTCACTTAATCCTCCAATCTCTACCTTGAGAAATAAAGAGGTTAAATGGGCTCTAAAAAGGTTGCTTGGAAGAGCCTCAAGTTAGGGAGAAAAGTAAAATATACTCATGCAGTTCCCCCTAAAGATTGGGAACTTTTAGGCATCATCCAACTATGGTTTCTCTTTTCCTTTACAAGGAACACAGCTAAACCTCCTAAATAAAAGGAGGTATGAAATTTCCTTTCAATGACATTCTGAAGTTACCTGCTCTAAATCCTTTTTACCCTCCTTTCTGGAAGTGTTATGTCTCCTTTTTTTGGCTATGTAGTAAAGATTCTTTAAATAAATAAATAAATACTTATAGATCCTTGCATGTGTACATGTATTATACTTTCACAAATACTAGAGTTATTGCTCTAGTGGCTGAGGACATTGCTGGAAATTATAGCATCTATTTTCTCATCACAGAAGTAAATCTTTTTCCTAATGGAGGAAGAGCTCCGGTCACAGCTGCAGTAGTTGGGGTTTACCTGAGAAGGCATCCTATTGCTCTCCAGGTCTCGGTTTGAACAGTGCTACGGGCTGTAGGTGTTCTATCAGTAGTTTACATAAAAGTGTAAAGGGGAAACTCACAATTGTCTAACAGTTTGCCTTATTTGGAGGATTGTTGATTTTTATTCATTCAGTACAGGCATCTAAGATTAAGTACACCCAGGGACATTCCTTATTTCTCCGACTCAGAAAGGAAGCCTGCTAGGGATATGAGCCATGAGACTGGATATTTCTCTTTCTGCATCTCTTCTCAGCATAGAATAGACCTCAACCTCTTTTCATCAACACTGTAGCTCTACAGCTGGAATCTAAGACAAATATGCAGACACAATTTTAAGTTGTCATTAAATTTGAATATTTAAATTTGACTAAACAGATTTCTTTACAAATAAAAATGTCTTTGTCATTGATGTAGTATTCCTTTTTGTTGATATTACAATTTTAGAATTTATAAAATTGTTTTTCTTCCTATTGAATATAAAGATTTTTATCTGTTGTAATAATACTTAACAATTTTGGTATTTTTTTAATTTAAAAATGTTGGTCTTGTTTTTCATATATGCACAGTTATTTGTTTTTGAAATATTATCAAGATCCTTGTCGGCTTTAATTTTAGAGCCTGCTTAGACAGACTTGCGACATGTTGTAGTTTTATAAATTTTGTTTTCTAAAAATATAAATGATTTTAACAGAGATTAATCCAAAGTATCATTTTTAAAAGGTTGAGTATCTACCTGAATCTAGTAAGAAGTTGATTAGGGTGATAAGCAAATTCAACCACATTGGAGAAGAAAAACTTGATGTAATCAGAAGACATTGATAACGTAACTTAGGTGTTGTCTATGTAAACTTTCTATTTCTCTACTCATAAAATAAAATTTGATTGATACTAATAATTATAATTGTGGTTACATTTAAATTATATTTTTCACTGATGGCTTAAGAAAACTAATGCCTAATAAGCAATATGATTACCCAAATCATTTAAAATCTTATAATTTCACACAAACACTGAATGAAAAAACTAATAAAGATGATATCCTTGTGCCCATCCTAAGATGAAAATTTTAATATTTTCCATATAGTCTTTACATGTTTAGAAAGCATTTTGGTTTTTTAGCTAACTTATTATTAAAATCTAGCACACGTAAAGAAAAGAACACAAGCTATATGTGTAGAGCTCAATGAATTTTCACAAAGTGAAAAGACCCTTGTTACCAATACCCACTTCAAAAACAAGATTATCAGCAAAGTGGATGCCTTCCTTCTGCATCTTTTCAGGCACTAAACATGCCTAATAATTAATTGGGCAAGACATTTTACTGTATCTATGCTGTTTTAAACTTTTTTTTGAGAAATTATTTCAAATTTTCAGAAAAGTCAGAAAAATAGTAGAGAGAGTTCCCACGGAACTGACACCCAGCTTCCCTAATGTTAACATTCTATATGTCCAAAGTAGTAATTATCCAAACCAGGAAATTATCATCAGGAAATTATCACAACACTGCATGTTACGTAAACCACAGACCTAATTAGAATCTCACTAGTTTTTCCACTACTGTCCTTTTTCCAAACAGGATCCAATCCAAGATCCTAAACTTCATTTACTTCTGTCTCTGAATCTCTTCCAGTCTATGACAGTTCATCAGTCTTTTATTGTCTTTCATGATCTTGGCACTTTTAAAGAGTACTGGTCAGTTAATTGTAGACTAGCTCTTAATTTGAGATTGCCTAATGTTTTCTCATTATTAGATTGAGGTTAAGCACGTGGGGCACAAATACCACAGAAGTGATGTTGTGTCCTTTTAGCTCATCATAACAAAGGGTATAGAACATCAGTATGTTGACCTTGATTACTTGATTAGAAGATGTCTTTAAGGTGTCTCCACTGAAATATTACTGTTTTTCCTCTTGTAATTAATAAATAACTTTGCATAGGTTATGAATACTTTCCTAGTCTCAAAGAAAATATGGAAATGTTCTGTTTCTCCTCAAACTGTCACCTACAGATTTTAGCATCCATCAATGGAATTTGCCTGAGACAATTATTACTGTGGAGTTTGACTAATGGTGATTTTGTACTTTTTTCATTCAATCTACATTTATCATTGGGATTCTTCTGTAAAGAAGAGTTGACTCTTTCTTTTTTTCTTTCTTCACTTCTTTTATGTAAAGATGGACTAACAGACATTTATTTTATTTTATGAGTTATAATCCAATGCAATCATTATTTATTTTGTTCCTCAAAGTTTTTCAACTTTAGCCATTTGGAGTTGCTTCATGTTGGCTCCTGCCTCCTTTCAACATATCCTCATCCTTTCTCAAACACTTTCTTATTTTCTGGCACCACAAGATTTTCCAGGCTCATTTTGTATTTTCTTTGCTTTAGACCTAGACTCTACCCCTTCTCCTAGGAGCCCTGCCTCTATCTATTAGGGAATTGTATTTAGATACCAAGTTTTGGTACTACGTGTGCTGTTTGTTACTGGGACACCATTGTTTCTAGGCTCACTCAGAAGACAGGAAAATATATATGTTTATTATGTAAATATATTTATAAGTTTATAAATATATGTAAGATATAAACAAATTTTATATGTTTATAAATATATATATTTATTATACTAACTCATGCACACACACGTTTATGCCCATTTCTCTTTTCCTCTCTCCATATAGGTAGATATGATATAAATATATATTATATAGAGATATAATATAAATATAGATAAGTATGATATAAATATACATATTTATTGATAGATATGATATATATATATAAAACCATGAGATTATACCAATACTGCCAATTACAATTCAACATCACAAAGTTCATTGTAGCCTTCTTATATTTCTTTTTATTGAAGTCACATGGATTTATAACATTGTGTAAATTCTAGGTGTACATTATTATATTTTAGCTTCTGTAGAGAGTGCATTGTGTTCACCAACTGTAGTCTAGTTTCCATCCCTCACAGTACATATGAGCCCTTTTACCACTGTCACCCTCCCCCGACCCCTTCCAGTAACCGCCAATCTATTCTCCTTATCTATGTGTTTGCTATCTTCCACATATGAGTGAAATCATATGGTGTTTGTCTTTGTCTAATTTATTTCACTTAGCATAATACCCTTAAGGTCTAGCCATGCTGTGGCAAATGGCACAATTTTGTCTTTTATATGGCTTAGTAGTATTCCATTGTATGTGTATATTCATATATATGTCTGTATAAATATACATTTATTTATGTATTTTTATATATTTATATATTATTTATATATATTTATATATATACATACATATATATATGGTGGTGTGTATATATATCTATGTATAGGTTGGGTTGCTTGCAAGTCTTGGCTTTTGAGAAATATCCATACTAATTTTCACCGTGGTGGAACCAGCTTACATTCCCACCAGCAGTGTATGAGAGTTCCATTTTCTCCACATCCCCTCCAATACTTGTTATTTCTTGTCTTTTTTAATTATAACCATTCTGATGGATGAGTCATCCATTCTGATGGGTATCTCATAGTAGTTTTGATTTGCATTTCCCTAATAGTTAGAGATGTTGAACATCTCTTCATGCCTGTTGGTCATCTGTATATCTTATTTGGAAAATTGTCTGCTTATATCCTCAGCCTCATGTCTGATCCAGTTCATTTTTTTGTTGTTGAGTTGTATGAGTTCTTTATATATTTTGGAAATTAACCCCTTGTCAGATATATGATTTGTATATATTTTCTCCAAGTTGATATGTTGTCTTTTCATTTTGTTGATGGTTTCCTGTGTTGTGCAGAATATTTTTAGTTTGAAGTAACAAACAACAAAATGAGAAGAAAACCTAGCAGTGGGAGAAAATATTCCTTTATATTTACATTTTATTAATATTTAATTATATATAATTAATATATATAATTACATATAAATATATAAATATAGACTTTATATATTTAATAAATTTACACATTGTTATATGTCATATATATTTAAATAAAAAAAGATAGTGGTCACTTCAGGTATTGCATAGGATTTCTTTAGGATTATTATTAAATATAAGTCAGAAGTTGCTGTTTACATCACATATGCTGATTAAAACCAAAGGAGAGACTTTCAAAAAGAAAAATAAATAAAATAAAATCAGCCAGAAAATCTTGCAAGTTAGAAAGCAGCCTGAACACTAGGGCTATGCCTACCTAGCAGGGACATTCTCCAGAGCCGTTTGGTCCTTTTCATTCTTATTTATCTCAGTGACAAAGAATGTGGGGAATCAGAATTAATAGAATAAGCCTTCTTAGAAACCACAGAGCAGAGCCACACCCTGGGTTCTGAAACCAGACCGCCTGGACTGAATACTGGTCCATATTTTACTTGCGGGGATGAGCTGCTCCAGTCTTTGTTCTTCGGTTTCCACGTGTGTAGATGAGGACAATAATAGTACAGTGGTTTTGAAGGTTAAATTAGACAATACATTTATTATTGTTATTGGTGGTGTAGTTATAGCTAGTGCTGAAGATAACGCACTCCAAAGGTTCTTTGAAATCAAAGAGAACAGAGTTTGAATCAAAGTTAGCAAGGGATTTCTAACTATTATCAACAGTCAGGATTATTTAATAGAGAAAATATTTATGGTAAGTTAATTAATGATAAAGTCGATATTTAGAATGTTAAACACCAAAATGTTCTAAAAGATGCATTTTTGGTGATTTTCAGATATTCAGCTGCTTTCAAAACAGTATATGTTTGATAACATAATCTATCATGAGAAGTGACGTGTGTGTATGTGGTTAGCAGAAAGAAAAGGCTAAAATACAATAAATCAAATATTTCCATTGGCTACTCCTGGATTGAAGGAATATAAATAAATTAAATTGTAATTTTTACACTTTATGTGTTTCATAAATTTACTGTAAAAAGTGTGTATTATATTTATCATAAGAAAAATGTCTACGATTAAGTATTTTCATATTTGTATTACACATGAACTACATGAACCATAGGAAGAGAGATAAGAAAGAATCATGGGTAATATGAATGCCTGGATGGTATACAGTAAATATTTCATGTTTATTCTTTCAAACTTATAAAACTAAACATAAGTGGTCATACTATGCAAATTGCTTTTAAATTGCTTGAATACTTAATAAATCATTTTTCTAGATTAATAATCATAAATTATCATCTTTAATGCTTACATATAATTTCCACCTCTTCCTGTGGAATAATTGTTAACCAGTAAGTTATTTTTGCATGTTCAGATTATTTCCATTGTTAATTACTATATATACATGTAAATAAAAATCACAAGGTACTATGTTTAAAGGATGAATTGGATAGTTTTTGGTAAAATAGGGATATATATGGCAAAATACACATCTTGGTCAATAGTGTAAATCACTACTATCTCCAGAGAGTAGAATTATCACATTCTCTTTTTTTAACTTTTCCGCTTTATTGACGTAAAATTGACAAATAAAATTGCATATATTTAAAGTGTGTAACATGATGAATTTACATACATATCCATTGCGAAACAATTACCACAACCAATTTAATTAACACATACTTATCACTTGTGTCTGTGTGTGTAATGAGAACACTAAAGATCTACTCTCTTAGCAAATTTCAAGTATACAATACAGTATGATTAAATATAGTCACCATGCTGTACGTCATATCTCCAAAACTCATTTAACCTATAACTGAAAGTTTGTACCCTTTAACCAACAAGAAAGATTAAATCTCATTATTTGAGGAGTAGGCTTGAGTCATAGTAGCAGTCACAGTTCTCCACTTTTGTCGAATTACAACTACCACAGCAGTAGTTATTAATCTGTCATAGATCAAGTGCTATCGGAGCAAGTCCCTGGGAATTAGATGTTCAAATCCAAGGCAGTGCTTCCATAGGCGCTACTGGATGTTTTGTAAGCATGTTCATTTGTCTTAAAAGAAAGTTTTTGGATGATTTCCAAATTTGAGTCAAGGTTCATCTGCACATATGTAAGTTTTTAAAATGACAAAATCGTCTTTCAAATTATTTACGTTAATTTTAGTTCCGTTTTCTTCTTCCATTATTGAATTTAAATATGATTTCTGTTGGTCCTTAAAAATATTTTCACCATGTGGTCCCTTGACAAAATTCTTTTGATATTGTGCAGCAAATATCTAGGAAACATGAATTTTCTTTTTTTTCTTTTTTGCATGTTTAGATACTTTTATAGTACACAGACCCACATAAAGAATTCAACATTATATCATCAACCAATTGTTAAGGTTGAACAATTTGAAAACATTTTTTTAATGAAAGGAAATCATGTACTTCAGAGAGTTAGTAGGAACATAAGAGTCATGTGGGACAAACGTATGTGGGAACACTCCCCTCAGTGACCAGGGCAGAAGTCAGATGGGCCCCTCAGGGGTTAGAAAATTCCTAAGACTATAGAGTCAGGATTTGGCAGGTTTCTGAGGTATAATCCAACAATTTATACTCTAAGCCTAGACTAAAATATTAGGGAAAACCTGTCTAGTGTTGGAATCACCTATAAAATTCTTTCATAACCAACCTCTTTCCAGAATTTGGCAATCAGAACTTTAGCTCTGGATACAGAGATGTCCCCAAAACTACAATCACTTGTATGAAAGGTCTTTACAAAACAGATTGAAGAGCACAGTTTTTTCTTCTTTCTTTTTTTACACTTGAGTTGCGGGTGCATCTTTTCCAAAGAGCAGATTTGCACGACCCTCTGGGATCTACTCATGAGTCAGAACTTTTTTCTCCCACAGGGTTCTCCGGAGAGCTGCCTTGACTTCTTTGTTCCGCAAACTATAGATGATGGGGTTGAGCATGGATGTGACCACTGTATAGAAGAGGGCTAGGAGTTTATCTGTTCCTGGTGAATGGCTAGCCTTGGGCCTCAAGTAGGTGACAGATCCTGAGCCATAGAAGAGTGTTACTACAAGTAGGTGGGAAGAACAGGTAGAAAGGGCTTTCTGGCGACCCTCAGGTGACGGCATGATCAGCACAGCTGCTAGAATTCTGCCATAGGAAGCAATGATCAGTAAAAATGGACTGGAAATGCAAAGGATGGCCACCACAAAGACTGCAGCCTCATTATGGGATGTATCCCCACAAGCAAGTGCCAGGATAGGGGGGAGGTCACAGAAGAAGTGGTCTATTTCACAAGGGCCACAGAAGTCCAGGGAGAATATATAGTTGGTCTGGCCAAGGCCTACCGTGCATCCCACTCCCCAAGAAATCATTGCCAACTGGGCACACACTCCACGACTCATTCGCGTTGCATAGTGCAGTGGGGAGCATATGGCCATATAGCGGTCATAAGCCATGGCTGCCAAAAGACAGCACTCACTGATAGCAAAGAACGTAAAGAAAAGCATCTGTGTAGCACACCCCTCCCGAGAGATTCCTCGGGCCTCACTCACGAGGCTCTGCAGCATTTTGGGTATGACGGAACAAGTGTAGCCAATCTCCAAGAGAGACAAGTTGGCCAGGAAGAAGTACATGGGTGTATGGAGAACTGGGTTGGTCCAGATGGCAAGGGCTATGAGAGCATTGCCTGTGAGTGATGCTAGGAACATGAGTAGGATGAGGGTAAATAAAAGGAAACATTGTTCAGTGACCTCAGAGAATTTGGTAAATGCAAATTGTTTGACAGACATGCTGTTGTCCTGCCACAAAGAGCAATTGAGCTTCATGACCTGAAAAAGAGAAAGCCGAGTCATCAGAGAGATTCTTTCAGATACAGATGTAATTCTTTATATTATACTTATGGAGCTCTAGTAAGTTGGAGACATAAATTCTTACTTGCAATTCTAAAACTCAAAAAGTTCAGAAATTACGCTTATCCTCATTCCTTCTCCAACCAATTCCTATTCTATGGTCACTATCCCAGTTGATTTGTTCAAAATATACCTAGTTTCCAAGCATACAATGGCAAAAAAAATAATTTCAGCTCAATTTTCTCTTCATCATTCTTTTAATCAGTTGTCAATTAGTACCAAATGAAGATCTTTTCATATTTTTCCATTTCTGTTGCCACTGATTTTCTTCCTAAACTCATTCATTCAACAGGTATTTATTGAGCACAGAGTATTTTGCAGTTACTATGATAGGTCCTGGGGTTCAACAATGAGAAAAAATTCTTCTCAAATGGAACTTATGTAGTGAAGGAAAGCTATAACTCATCATTGTTTACGCCACATTTACATTTGTTGCCAGTATATATTTTAAAAAAGTATGCTTTTTGAGCTTCCAAATTATTATGAACAGGCAAATGTATTAGATGCATTCACAAAACAAATGTACAAAAATGTTTATTTCTTCAGATACGCATTCACTTGTACATCCACAGACAGAAACACACACCTTCAAATTCATACTCAGCAGCATAGTGATTACAACTATTCTGGAGATATTCTATTTGGGTTCAAATCCTAGTTGCAGTCAGCTAAAGTTAACATTTTCTTAAACTGTCTATTCCTCAGTTTCCCATTTATAAAAAGACACGATAGTAGTACCTTCCTAATGGGGTTGCTATGAGGATTAAGTGAGTTAATTCCTTTAAAAGTGCTTAGGAAAGTGATTAAACACTAAGTATTAGTAATAGCAGTGCCAGTATGCTTATGTGCTGTCACAATAGATTTACCTTCATATTTACTCCCTCTTGTGAGAGTTTTATATCATAGTCCCTAGTCATTCTTCCTGTTCATTATCTTGATCTCCATTTCTGTTTTTCTAATCATCTGCCATGGTGGAGAGGAAAAGTAAAAAGTACATACATACAAACTTAAAAATGCCACTTGAATGTTATGTACTAGGAAAAAATAGTTGTGTATTACAGATCTTTTTAATCTCTAATTTGGGTATCACTGAGTTGTGCAAAAGTCCCCACAAGTTAAGGAGAGAAAACAAGTGAACTGATTCAAACTCTGTTAAATATGAAATAGCAAATTTGCATCATAACAGGGCCCTTCAGTGCACGTGATGATAAGAAAATTTGCTTACACATTACTGTATTAGAATGCATTTACAGTTACATTAAAGTATTTATAAACATTTTCCTTGCATTGTAATTAAATTTAATATCTATATTTCTCATGCATTCATTTCCCATGTTAACACAGTTAAGGCTAAGGCAAAGCAAACAGAGACAGTGGCTTACTTATCGTCTTATTTTTAACCCAAAAGAGGATATTCTTATGTATCCTGACTCCTCAATAACAGACTATGCAGTTACAGAGAAAACTCTGGATATGGAGAGTTGTCATTCCATTTTTCAGTTAAATACACAAATATGTATCTTATCCACTATATCTCCCTGTATTGGGGAGGAACTGCAGTTTCCTCACTGACACAGATGGAGAAACCAAGGGGGAAATCCCAACAGAAAAAGGAGCATATCCGACTCCTTCTTAAGTACTGACATTGTGAAGATTTCCCATCATAAATACCCTTGTCCCATTTAGACTATAGACAGCAAATGCAGATGCGTGTGCTGGGGATGGGAGTCAGGGATTGTCGAGAATGGGAGAAACCTCCTTGTGGATGGCATACAGTGAGGGCTGACTGCACAAGGGCTAATGTGTGCTGCTAATCATTTGATATTTTTAAACAGGATGAATAAAAAAGTCATCTCATGATAAGTACATTTTAAAACTTCACAAAGCTCAGAAATAACTGGAAAAATAGGATATCAGATGTAGTGACGATCTGTAAGTGCTTCTAAATATTTAAACTGGCAAATAATGGTACTCCATTTAGAAATAAATGCTAAATCATATAGGACTCACTGGAGGTGAGAACACAAACAAATGTAGTCACATTCTCTTCTCTCTGCCTATCACTTGGAGTATCCAAGTATCACTTGGAATAATACTGAACTAGGCAAAATCTTATTTTTTAAAAATTTTTTATTGTTTTCAGGATTTACTCTCTGTTGACCTTAATCTGAGGATCCTGAGATGTATGTAGTAGAGGTCAGTTTTATGTACATAAAAAGAATTATTTTTAGTTATTGCCAAAGGAAAGAGAGTGAGATGGTCAAGGCAGGGGTCAGGTGTCTGCACAAAGGAGCATCACAGGCAGAAGAACAATTTGGCATGGATGCTGTTCTGTTTTTCACCTGATACATTTTCTTGACATAAAGTTTCTGATCTATCATTTCCTTGTAATGATGACAAACTCTTCCTATCTTTCCTGCTGAGTTCATTTGAGTTAAAAATGCAAACATTGTAGAGGGAAACGATGAATAAAAATAAGGAACAGTCATTAAAACAATTTATCAGCATCAAAACATCTCGCCCCTTAAAGCCTCATGTTAATGAACTCATAGGATATTGCATGGAATATTCTCTACTATTATCAGTCTATAAAAATAACCCATATTAAGAGTCAGTAATCAAGCAAATAGGCACTGCGGTATGATCGAAAGACAAAGGGGTTTCATGCCCAAAGATAAATTATATCATAGGTTCCTATTCAACGTAGTATAAGATTAAGTGGCCATTGAACATCGGCAAGATTTTGAAGGTTTAAATCGTGATATGGACTTTCAGTAACAACTGGATATATGAAAGAAACAGGAGAAGGAGATAAGATAATTTTCATTGCTCAATAGCTTGGCTTCGTGTGCCACCTTACTCAGCCCCAGGATCCAAGACAAGCACACTCTATAAAGTCAGCTTTGGAAATAATGCAGTACAAGTGATTCATTTTGGGTCAGCCCCACATAATTAGAAATGTTCCTTGACTCACTCAGTCCCTTATTAATCTCTGTTTTCATAACGAATTGTTTCTCTATTTCCTATCAGCCAAAGGAAGGCATGTTATATATACATCATTAAATATTCTGTCTAAAGCATTTAGCACAGTGCCTGGCACACAGGACACACTCAATAACATAAATAATTTTTATTAGGAAATTGTTATTTCTAAAATGCTTTAATTGCAGGTACAATTTATGTAAATTGGCCATTAAAGTTTGTAGAGATGGTTACCCATTGCTTTCCACAATTTCCCATATTCACCTCACTGAGGACCTAATAGTAAAAATATGCTACCTTCACATAACCGAGCAGAAACTATTTTATCATTTGATTGGATTAGCATGTACAGGAAAATCTAAGTATTTCCCTTCCCCAACAATAAGAGGCATATATATTTCCTGTGAAATAATTAATTTGGAACAACTTACAGCAATTTTTTGGCTGGGATACTGGCAAATTGATAAGTTGTTATACTCTTCAGAGAATGAGAAAATAATTGATTAAAATAGCGGCCAGAACTGAAAAGTGCTTCGGGTATTGATTATCCATTTTCACACTTTAATCCACTGTCTTCCATAACTTTCGTTTCTTAAGACATCACTTATGTCACATACCTTTAGTCATTAACATCTGAGGAAAAAAGTAGACAGTTATTGCTTCTGATGAGCCACTCCCTGATTTTCTCTGCATCCCCTTGTTATAACCTCCCCAAATTCAGAGGACGTAAATCTGCCCAATCCTCACCTCTAAGACAGTGCACTGAGTAGCTTCTGCTGTAGTCAGCATTGCATCTGATCTCAGGAAGATCGTGTATCTAATGAGAGAGCATTATGTCCCTCCCAGAATGCCCTCAGCTCCACATGCACACACAAACACACACACGCACAAACAGAAGTATCCAAGGCTGTGCTGATTACATGATGGTATATTTAGCTTTCCTCCTTCTTGCAAAACAATGGATTATGAATATGTTATATTTCAGTTCTCATTCTGCATCCTTATCCTACCTCCCTCCCCCAGGAGACCTGTTTTATTCTCACTGGAGAGTGTCAGGAAACAGTTTGCTTCTGTCTCTCAGGAATTGTCATGGACAGGTCTGTCTCCATTTGTAGGTGAATACTAACAGAGTAAAAGAAGTAAATGTAAAAGACAAATAAATCAAAAGTTAAATATAATGAATAACCTATATTATTAGTAACTTCTAGCACACACTGTACGATAATTCAGCTTTTAATTTTTTGTTTGAATTAACCAAAACACTCATGAAATATTACTACGAAAACTATATACATAACTTTCATTCATATTATACTGAGGGTGTTAATATTTATTCTGATTATCATAAAAGATTCAATAAATCATAATAATCTAGTTACATGTTAGTTTGGGAAAGTACCTACTTGCTGCTATCAAAAGTAATCACAATAAAATGGACAGTCATATGTATATATTAGGATAGTGAAAAAACTATAAGATGCTGAATGCTTATTATTTATATGATATAAAAAGGTTGGTAAGATACTGAATATCTATTACTGTAATGATGTAAAGGCAAAAGAGAAAGAATAGAGAAGAGGAAGGTGTCATTTGGATAGAAAATTCCCCTTATTGCAGCCCCCTTAAATGAAATATGCACAATATCCTCTTTGGAATTCCACATAAATAACTTATTGTTCCAATCTTATATATTGTGGTTGACACTTTTTGCTTTCAGTACTGCTGGATTAGAATCTGATTGCTTGAATATTATTAAAATGTAGTTCTTACTATTATCATTCTCTGAATCAGATGTAGAGCCAAGGGACTTTTATTAGGTCATCAGTACTGGACAATTCAGTTATCTTCTCCAGCATTCTCCATCTCCTTAGTAACAGAATACTGAATTTATATACTGTGTCAAATGTAGTCAGTTGAAGGATGTATTTCTCAGCTTCTATTGCAGCTAGCTGTATTCTACGACTCATTATATCCTATAAATGTAAACTGAAGTGCGTTGAGTTATCCAGAAGTTTTCTTAAAGGGAAGGAAAATGTCTTTTTTGACCATGCTCCATCCAGCCAGCTGAACTGGAACTCAATGAGATGCTGACTGAAGAGCTAATCTGTAGCTTTCACAACAAGGACAAGTGCCAAAGCTATCAGATATCAGAACAGAAAGATGGAGCCTGTATTCCAGAAAAATTGGACTTTGAGAAATATAAACTTGTATTTTTTAAGAGGGGTTGGCATGTTGGGATTTTTCATTGTATGGCCCAGAACTTAACCCTTAGAAACTGGGTAGCAACCTCTCAAGCAGGTGGTTCAATTTAATTGAGAAAACTACTACGATTGTGCGTACATTCTATTCTTGATACAGGAAGTTACATCTCCCCATAAGTCAGCACCAAAGAACCAATATGCTGATTAGGCCTTTCTAAAATAAGTACATTAATTTATATGATATTAAGTGATTTCTCTTAGTACTGAAGGAATGCTCAGGAAAATGATCAGTAGCAGGTTGAATTAATATGGGAAATTTTTGTTGAAGGACAGAAGGCAGAAAGCAAAAGGATGAGAGAAGAAAATAATGGCACATTCTCAGAGCTGCTGAATATGCTTGTGCATTGTACAAAGGTGCCTAATTAAGAGACATCTGGCTAAGAAATGTACTCTCATTGTCTTTTTTCCCTCCAACTGCTTTGCTGCATTCATTGATAAGTACTTTTATCAATGTTGATTTTTATGCTGCAGTAGAGTCAATTAACATTCATTCATCTAATTATGCATTGAAATCTTTCTGATAATACAATTTTTAAAGTGTATTACATTTTATAGTTTTCAATGAAAAAGCATAATACTAATTGTAAAAAAAATACGTAATTCACATTACTAATTAACCAGTATATATTTATTTTGTGACATTGCTTGTTATAGCCCCACGGATCATGACAATATTTTCCGGGTAAGCATTTGTGGACAAGTACCCAGCCACAGCCTGCCATATCCAAAAGCATGGAAGTCCATTAATTCACTACAGCTCTGTTGAAAGGCGTTTAGAAATTCTGTCATCCTGTTAAGTTTATTTTCCTGCCAAAGCTAGTGTGGAAAAAATTGAAGCTCTCTAACCCCATGCTGTCTTTGGAATATGACACTGAAAAGGAAAGAATACCTGGCCCACACACTATCACTCTCTCCTCCTATGCTTATAGCATAGTTAGTTAACCAATCCTAAGACTCTCTTTTATTACACTGAGTCATTCTCTCAGATTCCTCCCCAGAGGGTACATGAGATGAAGACTTTGACACCTCTTTCCAGGAATGAGGTAGACATAATCATTTTTATGGGTGTGCAGGAAGCCTCTGCAAATTCTATTTTGAGCTCAGTCCCTTGGAATTATCTCATTATCTCTAGCCTTAAAATATGTTTGTGGTAAATAGGAAAGAAGAATGAAAAGTTGAGGATTATAAGGATTTTGACATGTGATGCTTTGGAATACTTTTTTGTTTCATGGATTCATTTGATGTGCTAAGGTAGTCTTTTATTATTCTCTTTGCAGAATTTTCCATAACAGATACTACTCACTCTTAGGGTAGTGGTCAACTTTGGTCAGAATCAGTAGAATCTTTCCTCTAATTTATTTGACCCATTTAATGTAATGTAGTGATAATTAGATCTTTGGTCTTTCTCACAGTGTGTATAACTTCTCTTTACAGGAGCATCATAGAGTTGAGTTAACTTTCCATAATAATCCCATATGGAATCAGTAGAAATATCCCTTTGGTCTAAAGTATAGTTCGTATCCAGTGTTTCCTTATGGATTTCTGTTTGGACCATCTACCCATTGTTGAAAATTTGGTATTGAAGCCCCCTACTATTATTGTTTTGTTGTCTATTTCTCTCTTCATATCGGTTGGTATTTGCTTAATGTATCTAGAAGTTCCAATAGTAAGTGTATAAATGTTTAATTGTTGTATCCTCTTGATGATATAACATCACCAAGATGGTATATCATAACATTTACCCCTTTATCATTATATATGGACCTCATTTTTCTCCTGTTACAGTTTTTTACTTAAAGTCTATTTTGTCTGATAATAAATATTGCTACCCCTGCTGTCTTTTAGTTCCCATTTGCATGGAATACATTTTCCATCCCTTCACTTTCAGCCTATGTCTGTCCTTAGAGCTGAAGTGAGTTTCTTCTAGGTAGCATATACTTGGTGTTGGGTCTTTTTATCCATGCAGTTACTGTATGCCTTTTGATTGGAGAATTTAATCCGTTTGCATCTAAAGTAATTAGTGAAAGGTAGGGATTTACTACTACCACCTGAGTTATTGTTCTCTGGCTCCTTTGTAGTTCTTCTTTTGCTTTCTTACTCTCTTGCTATCTTCCTTTGTGAATGATGATTTTCTATAGAGTTATAATTGGGTTCCTTTCTCTTTAACTTTTGTGTATCTACTGTTGGTTTTTGCATTTACCATGAGGTTTACTAAAACATCTTATAAAGGTCCATTTTAAGCTGATGACTTAACTTGGATTACATACAAAAGTTCTACCCTTTTTTTCCCCTTTCACTTTTTATTTATTCAATGTCCCAATTTATATCTTTTTATATTGTGTATCCATTAACAAATTATTGTAACTATAGTTATTTTTAATACTTTTGTACTTTAACTTTGATACTAGAGTTAAGTGATTGACATACCACCATATCACAGTATTAGAATATTCTGAATCTGACCATATACTTACCTTTACCAGTATGTCACATGTTTTCATGATATTAATTAGCATCCTTTCATTTCAGCTTGAAGAACTGTATTTCAGCATTTCTTGTAAGGAAGCTCTAGTGTGATGAACATCCTAAATTTTTGTTTGTCTGGGAAAGTCATTGTCTCTCCTTACTCTCTGAATGGCAACTTTGCCAGGTAAAGTATTCTTGGTTGGGAGTTTTTTAACTTTCTTTCAGCTCTTTGAATATATCATTCCACTCCTTTTCCCAGCCTGCAAGGTTTCTAGGGAGAAATCTGCTGATAGCCTTATGGGGATTCCCTTGTTTGTGAGGAATTCTCTTTTCTCTTTTTGTTTTTAAAATTCTCCCTTTGTATTTGACATGACAGTTTTATTATAGTGTATCTTGGAGAAGATCTTTTTGATTTGAAATTTGGAGAGAACCTATGAGCTTCATGAATTTGGATGACCAAATCTCTCCCCAGATTTGGGAATCTTTCAGCCATTATTACTTTAAATGATCTTTCTGCCTCTCACTCTTTTATCTTTCTGGGACTCCAATAATGCATAGATTGTTTTTCTTAATGATATCCCATAGTTCACATAGACTTTCTTCATTTTTTTCATTTTTTTCTTTGTTCTCCTCTTGATTGGATAATTTCAAAAAACCTGTCCCCTACTTCACAGATTCTTTCTCCTGCTTAACCTAGTCTCTTATTGATGCTCTCACCTGTATTTTTCATTTCAATCGTTATAGTCTTCACCTATAAAATTTGTTTGACTCTATTTTATGATTTCTATCTCTCTGTTAAACTTCTTCTTTTGTTCATGTATTGTTTCCCTTATTTTGTTGATTGGCTCTCTGTATTTTCTTGTAGCTCACTGAACTTCATTAAAACTATTTTGAATTCTTTATCAGGCAAATAACAGACTTACATTTTTTTCAGGGTCGGTTACTGAAAGATTATTGTGTTGTTTTGATGGTGTCATATATATATATATTTTATTTTTCATGTTATTTGAAGTCTTGTATTGCTGCCTTGCATTTGAAGGAGCATTCATCCCCTCCAGTCCTTACTGGCTGGATTTTGGAGAGAAATGCCTTTTATCAGCCCTGTTAGGGATTCTGACACTTTCTTAGACCTTTGCTGTAGATATACCAGCTCCATACTTCTAGTTGCCTCCTGTGGAGAGGGATTCTTGAGTTTCTATGCCTTCTCTTGATCCTACAAATCCAGGCTGAGTGCTGACATTCTCTGTTTGCTTTCCCTAGGGTGTTGCTGAATGCTCAAGTTTGTATGCTTTTTCCCAATCTTGCAGAGTCCAGCTGGCTTTCCACTATGATCACTAGCTGTCTGCAAAGGCTCACATGTATTGACTCCCAGGGTGCAGGGGAAGCTGCACACTGGGTAGAAAGTTGTATGAGTGAGGCACAGGGAGCATTTGGGGTACCCATGGGCTAGTAGAGAGATCCATAAGTAAGTCATCCACAGTGAATCATGCGCAGGCTTCCTGATGGAGTCCAAGATGTGATTAGTAAGATCCACATCTCTTTGATGCCCTTCAAGAGCCCTGGTGGCTATTCTCCCAACTGCTCCGCACTCCCCTGCCATGCAACCCACCTCAGTATTCTGAATGGGGTGAGAATGAAGTGCTTTTCTTTAGCAGCATCCTGCACAGTTGAGGTAGCTGGGTGTTCACTCAAATGCTCTCATTTTCCTTCTTGTGAGAAATCTCAAGCCAAGAAGGTCTTTCTTGGCACTAAGTTGTGTTTTCTTCAGAGAGAGGTGATATAGGTAAAATGAAACTATTTTCTTACCCTCTTTAATGCATCCAACCTTGGAATTTTTTGCTCCAACACTATGTCAGAAGTTTTCTGCTGGATTCTCATATTTCCTCAAAGATACTCTCATTCATGGGCAATCATCAAAATCAGTCTTCTTTGGAAGAAAGATGTTAGAAAACTACTATTTCAATGTTTTGATGATGTCCCATTTTGTTCATACATGTTTTTCTGGTTTTCTTTAGTTGTTTGTCCGTGTTTTCCTTTAGCTCTGTGAACATATTTAAGACATTTACTTTAAAGTCTTTGTCTAGAAAGTCTGATGTCTGGATTTCCTCAGGGACAATTTCTACTTATTTTGTTCCATTGAATGGGCCATATTTTGCTGTGTCTTTGTATGCCTTGTGATTTTTTTGCTGAAAATTTGATATTTTAATATTATAATTCTAAAAATCAGATTCTACCCCTTACCCAGTAGGTTGGTTTTTTGTTACTGTTGAAGGCTATCATAGACCTTTTATTTAGGTACTTTTCTAAACTATTTTTGGAAAGAATATAGTCCTTGTTATGTGTGGTCACTAAAGTCTCTGTTCTTTTAGCTCACATATAGTTAATCTTTTAAGAGAGATTTCCTTGAATGCCAGAAACTAAAACAACAACAAAATCAAAAAAAGGAAAAAAGGGGCCAGCCTGGTGGCACAGTGGTTAAGTTTGCAAGTTTCACTTTGGCAGCCAAGGGTTCCCTGGTTTGGATCCTGGGTGTAAACCTACGCCCCACTTGTCAGGCTGAGCTGTGGCAGGCATCCCACATAAAATAGATGGGCATGGATGTTAACTCAGGGCCAGTCTTCCTCAGCAAAAAGAGGAGCATTGGCAGTAGATGTTAGCTCAGGGCTAATCTTACACACACACATGCACACACACACACACACAAAAAAAAATTATTAGAAAAAAACACTTCTCCCGGTACTTGCAGACTGGCTCTGTGCTGAAACACTCCTTCAACATTTAGCCAGGCTTGCACTGAGTTGAGGGATCAGTCCAATGTAACAGATTATGGTGTTCTCCAGTCTTCTCTGACTGTATGCCTTGGCCTGAGCATCTGCTTGGCTTTCTAAATTCCTCCATTTTCTTAGTCAGTTTGAGATGTTTAAAAAAATTATCATAGACTGGGTGGCTTAACACTAAAATTTCTCTCTAACAATTCTGGAGTCTGGAAGTCTAAGATCTGAGTGGCAGAATGGTTGGGTTCTGGGGAAACTCCTCTTCTAGTTTGCAGAGAGCTGACTTCTTATGTTCTCATGCAGTAAAAATAGATCAAGAGAGTTCTTTGGAGTCCCTTTTATAAGGGCACTAATCTCATACATGAGGGTTCTGCCCTCAAGTACTAATTACCTCCCAGTGGGCCCATGTCCTAATACCATCACATTGGGAATTAGGATATCAACATTTAAGTTTTGGAAGAACCCAAACATTTAGTCCACTATATCCATATACATGGATGCTTTTGACCATCCTAATTTTCCAAAGATTATCCTCCAACTTTTGCTCCTGGGCTTTAGGCAATCTATCATATGTCTCAATGAATAATCTTTTGCCACAGACATCTGCAGTTTGTTAGTTTGCCTTGCCACATTTATGAGCAATACAAGCCATTTTTCCAACCTGTTTTCTGAGTTAGGTGAAACAAAGATGAGCATGTTGCATCAGTCCTTCATGTAACTCCCAGACAGGTTAAAACAGACACTATAATTTGCAAAGGTCTACTCTTCTCCCTCCAGTATCAGGGACCAGGGTACCATATGGGAGACTCCATCATCCAACACTTTAAGATAACTTCTGTGTCCAAGAGTGGGTGAAACAAGGACAAGTAAAGACATCACAAAACTTTCCTAGCTTTTGTAAGTAAGTTGCCTTTTTCTTGGTTCAGCATTTATTTTGTTGTTGTCAATCTTTGACTGTTTTCTAGAGTTCTGATAACATTGATTCTGATAGTTTCTGCTTGCTTTTTGATGTTTCTGTGGCAGAATAAGCACTTGGAGCTAATTATTCCACTATTTTGGTGACCTCACTACTAATTGGTTTTTATTTTTATCTTTTTTATTCAACACACTTTCCTTCATTTTTCTCTTTCCTTTCATGAGTTTTGCCAAATTTTATGATTCTTTGTTTCCTTCTCGTGGTGTAAGCATTAAATAGCCTTCATATATGTTTACTAAGAGTTACTCACAAACTATAATGAGCCCTTATAAACATTTTTTTCTATAAACTGAGAGAAAAAATTAGAACGTTTAACATATTTTTACTCATTCTTCCCTAAGTTTCATTCTCTATTTTTTAATAATTCATAATTTTGTTATTTTGTTCCCAAACTTAGTTAAGTTTAACCTATTCAAGAAGGATTATTAACTTAATTTCAGCTGCATATGAAAATGTCTTTATTCTTAATCCTTCATTGCCATTTGTGTATATGATGTACATCATTTTCCCATATTTGTATATAATGTCTGCTTTCAGTTTGTTTTTAGGTTTGATGTAATGAACTGAGTCCAGTTTCAGGATTCTCCAAAGTCATAAGTGAGAGAAAGGTTTCCTGTGTACTCCTCAGTTTGGGTCCCAGAACTTTCATGATTACTCTCCATAAAATCCATATTCTTTGCATGTTTGTTTGCTTACTTGCTACTTTTACTATGGACAACTGATAGAATGGCTAAAGGGAAGTTGATTGAACAATATCTCCCTTTTTTTCTTTTACTTATAATCTCACAAGATGCTTTTGAGAAAAAAAGATGGTGGATTTCTAGAACAAAATGAAACAATTTGAAAGAACTGAGCAATAATTAATTATTAATCACTTCTTGTATGGTCTATTTTATGTCACCATGTGTTTTAACAGTTCTCTGTAGGTACAGCATACTTTTACTTTACTCCTGGAGACATATAGCTGTTTCTTTCCCCCACCTCCTTCCGCTATGACACACACCCTCATACTGCATCTTCAGGGACAATTTCTCTCAACTGTATTTCTGATTTTAATTTATTCTTACTATCTGACATCTGTATTTTCATATGTGTGTCTCTCCTTTGTATGAGTAGGGTGATGATGATAATTAATGAGAATTTGGCGGGTGATTTCATATGGTAGGCTTCTCTGACCAGCTGCAGCTTGATAAGATCCTCTTTTGTGCTTGTGTCAATCTCCTACCTCTTGACACTGGTAGGCAACACAGCAATCATCTTGATTTCCTGTCTGGATCCCATGCTTCACACACACTTGTATTATTTTTTTTACCAGCCTCTCCTTCATTGAAATCTGCTTTACCACCAGCATTGTTCCCCAGCTGTGGTGGAGTCTCCACAGTTCAGCAAAGACAATGACTCCCATGGGTTGTCGCATTCAACCCTATGTTTCCCTGGAACTGGGGTCTGCTGAATGTGTTCTCCTAGCTGTCATGCTATTTGATTGTTATGCTGCTGTTTTCTGACTACTCCATTATGCCACAGTTACGCAATCTTGACTTTGCCAGTCTCTTGCAGGAATGGCATGGTTGAGTGGAGTAGGCAACAGCCTAATTTAGGGCACTATCATCCTTCAGCTGCCCCTTGTGGAAACCATAGGACTTACCACTTCATCTGTGAAGTACCTGCCATGGTCAACTGGCTTATGTAGACATTCACGCCGACGAGGTGCAGCTCTTCATGGCGTCCTTGGTACTATTCCTCCTCTCTCTGACACTCATCTTAATCTCATATGGGTGCACTGTCCAAGCAGTAATGAGGATCAGGTCAGCTCAAGCCTTGTGTAAAGCCCTTGGCCCTTGAAGGTCCCACCTGTTGGTAGTTTCTGTCTTCTATGGGACCATCACACCTGTCTACATCCAGCCCAACAGTTCCTATGCCCCTAGTCAAGGAAAGTTCATAACTCTTTTGTATACTGTTGTAGCTCCTACACTCAACCCTCTCATTTACACGCTGAGAAACAAAGATGTAAAGCGGGCTTTGAAGAGGGAGGTATGAAAAGATCAGAGCACAGTAGAGCGAGAAATTCTAATGAGGTAAAACTTAACTAAGGTGGAAGTGCTAAAGGACAGACACCAGGAGGCATTATTCAGAGATATCTGACATATATGCTGCAAAATCAAACTCACAAGACTTTTAAAGAATCCATAAGCAACTGAAATTGCTTTCTTTCATCTCCCCTCTTAATATAATCAAAGATAACCTGTCTATACAGACATTTGTTATCCATCAGCCAATCAGTTGACCCGATAAAGTACAAACATGACTTATTGTTTCCAAAACCTCTGCAGCTATTTTTTTTCCCTCTTTGCCCTTTCTCTTATATAAATCTTGGCTTTGCTGCATTAAATGAAGTTAATCTATTGCTTTATCTGTCTTGTATAAATGAACAATGTGCCACTAATTAGCTAGCTGTCTTTGAGTTAATCTTTAGTAGTTTATACCTGGAGGTTCCCTGAGATATTGCCCATCTGGACACCAGCTTTGGACCAACAGAAACATGCAGCCTGAAAGTTCACCTCACCTGCACTGGACTCCTTGACTTTGCAACTCACCCTCCTCCCTTGGCTGCTCGGGTAAGTCTCATGGTTGAGCTTTTTTTGGTTCTTATGTTCTATGTCTGATTCTTTGTCAAGTTAGATTTTCATTGATATTTTGATTGTCCAGAGCCAGTTGTGTCCACACAGGTCCCAGAAGTAGTGGATATTCAGTTTTGATTTTTACGCTTGGATTATTAAGCAATTTCTGTTATGTGACAGTTCTTAGGAATCCAGTCCCTGCCAGATGAAAAGTGACAGGGTGTTTGAACCTAATTTATTTGATGAGTTTGTGTGGACATGTGTATGCGTGGATGTGTGTGTGTGTGCATGTTTGTTGGAGGATTCTAATATTTCTAGCAATTGTATTTTCTGATGTTGTCAATGAAAGATTGAGAGGTTTTTAGTTTTTCTGATTTTGTTGGAATCCTCTTGGTGCATTTTGTGTTTGCACCAGTATGAGTGTTCCTAGCTCTAAAGGACAGAACTCTCTTTCTCCTCCAAACACTCTGAACTGTTAAATAAATATCCATTGCAGGCATAATAATTGTCAGTGTCTCAAAAAATGGAATTTGTATACCAAAGGTAATCTTAATAAGCCACACACTCCTTCAGGTGTTTTTGGCTTTAAAATAAAATTGTATGCTTAAGGAGAGTCTTAAAATAAAAGGATACTGAATCCCTAGCTTCTCACATTCAGACTTCTTTGATTGGGTTGCTAAAACTTTTAAATGATTAAAGAATTTGAAATCAATATTCCTTCAAGACTCTAAATAGGCTAAGTAAAGCAAACAGAAAAAACTTATGCCACTGCAAATTGGACAAATTCATTCAGGAAAATGAGAGTTTCTATAGTGGTATAAATCAAGATTTAATATTTCCTAAACCTTAAACAAGGTAATCTTTTAAGGGAAAACTGATGTAAACCAATGTCATGATGTTAGGAATATAAACACTGAAAAAGGAGAATGTCTTACAAAATTCAAAAGGGAATCCCAATAACACTAAGTTTTCTCATCAATGAGACCTCTGGAGAGATCTAATGATACTTAACTATATGTTTTTATTGTTTTTAATATATATGAATACTTCAGTTTCTACTTTAAATCACATTCTATCACATTTACTTATCTAATTTACTGTGATGAACATGGGACTGAATAACTTTTTTTGAATTATTGATTTCATGTTCCTTGGATAAACACTTAGTTGTAAAATAGCTGGATCATATGGTATTTCTATATTTAACTTTTTGAGAAATCTCCATATTGTTTTCCATAATGGCTGCACCAGTTTGCATTGACATCAGCAGTGTATGAGAGTTCCCTTTTCTCCACATCCTCTCCAATACGTATTATTTCTTGTCTTGTTAATTATAGCCATTCTGATGGGTGTGAGGTGATATCTCGTTGTAGTTTTGATTTCCATTTCCTTAATAATTAGTGATGTTTAACATATTTTGTGCCTGTTGGCCATCTGCATATCTTCTTTGTAAAAATGTCTGTTCCTTTCACCTGCCCATTTTTTTGGAGCATTATTCATTTTTCTGTTGTTGAGTTGCATCCGTTCTTTATTTAAAACAAAGTTAATGGATTTGCACTTCCTGATTTCCAAGCTTACTGCAAAGATATGGTAATTAAGACAATGTAGTGTTGTCTTAAGATTACACTTACAGATCAAGGGAACAGAATTTAGAGTCCAGCAATAAACATCTATAATCAATTGATTTTTGAAAAATATGTCAAGATAATTCAATAGAGAAGTAATAGTCTTTTCAATATGTGAATTTTCCCATGCAAAAAAGATTATCTCAGATCCTTCCCTTACCACACACAAAAATTAACTTAAAATGGGTTACATATAAAAGCTAAAACCATAAAAATGTTTGAGGAAAACCTAAGGGTGATCTTCAAGAGTTGATTAAAGACAAGTAAACAAAGACTGAATGTACAACACAAAAAGCATGATAGAAAAAACAATTGATAAGTTGGACTGAGTACATAATCAGTGATAAGGAATAATAATATTACAATATTAATATAGAAACAACTAGCACTTCTTGAAAGCCTGAGAACTACATTTTCCAATATGCTCTTGCCTCCAAGGGTCTGGAAGGGAGAAGTGAGGTAGAGCCTCTTTCTAACTGGCAGTGACAACAGGTGTGTTCTGGAGATTTGCCTCATCTTGTGATCACTCATTTCAGATTTCAAAGGAGGTGTGGTCAGGAGCAATTTTCTTTAGGTCCTGACTTTTAAGGGCAGGAGCCAATCTCAGGCCCTCAGAAACCAAGTAGTTATCTCCCAGTTTTATTTATTCCAGCACTTTTGATAATTTTGTAAATGCCTAATTCATTCCCTGAAATACCTAGAATGGACTTTCTTACTCTATGAATGTTGCCTGAACCATAATTTAAATAAAAAGCAGTAAAAAAAAAGAGAAATATCAGTAATGAGAGGCACTGGGAAGTTTTTAAGGCCTTGCTTTTTCTCTGAAATTTGTAGTTTGATTAGAGTTGTACAACCTTGTCTTCTGTCTATGCTGGCTCACTTGGAAAGTAAAGCTGACTTGGTACAGGTCTAATTTCCATGATTTGGTCACCTTATAGAAGTCAGCACTGACTTTGGAGGAGGCTGAATGTTAGTATAAATGAGTGTCAGCTTATCTTTCTATCATGACAGTAATGACTTTATCCATCTGTTCTACCATAGTATCAGTATTACCTTAGTAAGTATTTGTTACATAATAATTGCTTCAAATATTTGTCAAATACATGATTCAACAGTGTGTATTCTGAAGACAATATATGCAATATTCTTTGAAAGATTGATTGGTCATTTAAGTATTATTTTTTGTGAAGTGTCTGTATAAATAGCATCATTCTATTCCATATATATATATACTTACACAGAGAGATATACAGAGTGGGAGACAGAGAGGAGACAAAGCGGCAAGAGACACTTTTCGTTAAGGAAGTTTTTATTTTACTTTATTAAGGAATGAATAAATATATCATCATTATTTATAACATTTAATAAGCATTCAATAGGTTGACCATATGAATAATTATAACAATAATACTGGGAAAGCTATCATTTAATTAAATTGACTACATGCTATAAAATTTATTTTAGTTCATGACTTCTATTATTCCCACATTAAGCATGAGGAAAGATAATTTGTCTCTGGTAGCACTAATGAGCTGAAGAATCAGCACTTGAAAAATGGATTATCGAGTGCCAATCCATTTTGAGAATGACAAACCAAATTTTGGCACCAATAAATTGAAGTCCTCTAAATGAACCACCCATTAGTTCATAAGTCCCCAAACAATGTTAAATAACTGATTATTCTACTAGGTGATGGGGAATGCAAATGACCATAAAATACAGACTTTGACTTGCAGTGCTTAAAATAGAGTCATCTAAGGCATGACTGTGAAGAATATTCAAGAAAATATCTCACTCCAAACTTGGTTTCCACAGTAATGATTGGGAACCAGTTCGGAAAATGTAAACTAATTTAATGATGAATATATGTAAAATTTTAACGTAGAAATGTATATTTATTTTAGAAAAAAATGTTTAATTTTTCAAAGTAAAAAATCAGTTATTTTCTGAATAGTCAATATTGGAACTATCATGGCATATTTCCCTTTTACATCGGAAAGGGAAATTGAAAATTGCCTCCTTTTAAATAGTGAAAGATTCGTCATAATAACAAAATTATTTACATCTCTAAAAATTCACAAAAAAGATTCAACATTAATTTATTGATTTATAGTCACTCTGGAGAACCGTCTCTGAGTTAGACATTAAATATTATTTAAGTAATCAGCTTATACTATTTGACATGAGTTTTTAATAGTTTTATAAAGTATAATATGCCTAAAGAAGAAAACACTAAACATAATTGAATTATGACAAAGTGAAAACAAGAACACATGCAACCACTTCCCAAATGAAAAACTAGACTATTACCCAATCTTTGGAGACCCCTCATGCCCATTCGTTCACTATTTCCTCCCTAAAGGTAATCACCACCCAATGTCTGAAAACAAAATTTGTTTTACCTGTTTTTGAACTTTGCACAGATTGAGTCATGTCATACATGCTCTTTTCATTCAACCTGTTTGTGAGATTTATCCAGGACGTTGCATGTAGCAGTACTTCATTTCAGGGCTGTATAGTGTTCTAGATTATGAATATACTACATTTTATTAATCTATTTTACTATTGATGAATATTTGGTAATTTCTATTCGCCTTTATTATTAACATTGTGAGAGGTTTATAACGGAGCTGGCTATGCATATATGGGGGCTGGGCTATAAGGGATATCTCTGTACCTTTCTCTCAGTTTACTGTGAACCTAAAACTGCTCTTAAAACACAAATCTTTGAGAAAAAAAAAAGATGATAGACATTTTATCACATCTTCAAGCAGCTCATATTCTTTGGGAGAAAAGAACTATATGTCCACTGCTCAAATATATTTGGAAAGGACAAGTTATATATCACTATTACTAAAATGACCTATTGCATTACAATCTTTGAGTGTAGATGTTTTCTCACGTTTTTCTGCTGTACATTCACTCAGATGACTATTCAGTCTATTTTTTCTCCTCTTTTCCCAATGTAAACACCATAATTTTCACAAGAAGGTAAGAAAACAATGGTTATAATTTAATGAGATGCATTGCTGGTAGGAACGTCCTTTCATATATTTGGCTATTTTCACAGTACATGCAAGAGACTCTTAATTGTGCCAAGCCCAGATACTTTTGCCTAGAGGTAGGCTTTTCATCCGGCAGCCATTACATAAAATGTGGAATCTGTAAAACATGATATTGAAGATGTCTATCCTGTGGACAGAAGCTATATGATTTCTTGCCTTTCCATTCAAAGAAAAATTTCTATTTTTCCATTTGGCCTGCTGAAAATAGATATTATAATGCTGATAAAGATGATTGAGCACCAATAATAAAATATATACTGATTGGACAACAAGATGTTTTTATATTAAAGGCTGTTACTTGAGAAACATAAAAGTTCTTTATATATTGGCCATAAGGAAAAACTTCCATAGGATGAGGTGCAGAGTTAAAGAAATATGCTAAAAGAGGCTGCTGGCAGGACTGGATAATAGTCAGAGACATTGCACAGAGCTTTCTATATGTGCACTTCTTTTTCTCCAGAACAGTGTAGATTTCCACAGCATGCTCTTGGCTCCCTGAGGATGCCCCATCCTAATATTGGTTAAAATTAGTTTAGATGTACAACAGCTGCACTGACAACATAAAAAAAAGGAATATGAAAGGAAGAAATGAAGTTTCTTCTTATCTATAAGTGCATTCTGCTAATTTTGTAACAATTTAGTCATTTTAAGCAGTTATCTTTCTGCTTTAAGACTTCCAAACAAGTCTCAAGATTATTCCCTGAATCATAAGTTTTAATGGGCCATGTGATAGGAAATCATATTTGGCTA
The DNA here is from genome assembly GCF_021613505.1 of Equus quagga. Classification (NCBI taxonomy): domain Eukaryota; kingdom Metazoa; phylum Chordata; class Mammalia; order Perissodactyla; family Equidae; genus Equus; species Equus quagga. Next base: position 35,874,675 of record NC_060281.1, read on the forward strand.
TTAATTTTAAAACTTCATTAGAAAAAACCACATAGTAACAAAAATACAATTATTTTACTAAAATCTATGAATATTATCTATTTTTAGAGCTCTGTTTCATTATTTTGGGGGAGAATAATCAAAATTTTACTTCCTGTGAAATACATGGATAATAATAGTAACAACAAGCCATTATTATTTGAGAGTGAGAGGAGTGATGGCAGTTGGCCATAGGCAGTCTGAGAGTCTGGAATTTGAATTGTAAGAGGACTACATTCACCTAAGACATGTTCCACCCTTGCTCTTGTTCTCTCCCCAGTAGCTTCTTTACTGCTCCCTTAACATCCTTATTTCTCAAGGTGTAGATAAGAGGGTTGAGCATTGGAGTTAGAAGTCCATAGAAGAGTGCAAGAAGCTTGCCCTTCAATTTGGCTGAGTTGCTCTTGGGTGCCATATATGCATAACCACTAATGGCTGAGCCATAGAACATAATGACCACCAGCAGATGAGACCCACATGTGTTGAAGGCCTTCTTGTGACCCTCAGAAGATTGGATCCTTACTACTGCTCTGACAATGTTAATGTCAGAAAATAGAATCAATCCAACTGGGATAACTTTTATGACCACCACAGCTGCATACATCTCCACTTCATTAATCCATGTATCAACACATGATAATTGAAGCATGGCAGGTACTTCACAGAAAAAATTCTCCACCTGATATTGACCACAACGAGGTAATAAGAAAGTCAACACTGTTTGCACCAAGGAGTTGCTGAAACCTGTTACCCAAGCCACTGTTGCCAGTTGTTGGCATAGCCAAGAATGCATGATAACTGTGTATTGGAGAGGCTGGCAGATAGCTACATAACGATCAAAGGCCATTACTGAGAGAAGTACACATTCAGTGGATCCTAAACCAAGGAAGATAAAAAATTGAGCTACACATCCTATGTAGCTTATGTTTCTTTTGTGGCTCTGTATATTTACCAGCATCTGGGGGACAGTGGAGGTAGTATAGCAGAGGTCCAAAAAAGAGAGATTAGCCAAAAAGAAATACATGGGGGTATGGAGTCTGAGATCAAGGTGTGACAAGATAATTATGGCTGAATTCCCAAAGAGGGTCAATATATAGAAGATGGAGATGACTACAAAAAGAACCATTTCTAGTCTGGGCCATTCAGAGAAGCCCAATAGAACAAAGCCATGGACGTGATGAAAGGTGTTATTGAATCTTCTCATTGCTGTGACACTACTTGCAAGGAACACCACAGTCCGAATTTTGGGAGCCCGATTATCCTGTGCTTAGAACTTCTCCTGGTTCACATACCTGTATGCAACCTAGGAACTGGATAGGGGATGCTGAAACAAATCATTAATATATTTCCTTTTATTCCTTCAGCAAGAAAAGTGAGAATTAACAACTCTCTCTATTTTAACAACCATATTTTGATCTATGACTTTCATTTAGTAAACTCAGAGTTTACTAAATAGAGGTTATAAAAGTAAACATAGTAAAGACTTATTACAAAAGATTTGTTACAAAAAGAAGGTGTTGGATCCCTTAAGATTGAGAGAAACTGAAACTTTATTGGAGCTTCATTAAATCTCTAATCTACTCGTGTGTTCTAACTTCATTCCCTTCAATTCAATTTGTTTTCTTGCTACTTTTTAATGCATTTCTATTATAGCAGATTAAAAAGATGACCTTTGAAAGATATTAACAGTTAAAGAAAGTAAATTCTTCTCTCTGCTTACTGTATTTCTCCTTTCTGCTTATTCTAATTAAGTTAATATGAGTAAAACTCCTAGTGCCAAAGGCAGTACACTCACGGAATAGATTTACTATGATATTTATCCAAGGGATAATTTGCAAGAGTTAACATAGCTAAGACTCATAGCCCCAAAGTTTTCACTTATTTCTCTTATGTCAAAAACACATTTATATTTATATCAGAGAATATACAATTATATCAAATAACATGATTTTTTAAAAGTTTGTGGTTTCCATGGATGGTCTCACTCTCCCCACAATTTAGCCATGTATGAAGTATACCAAAAAAATCTCAAAACAGGCTTTCATGTAATAAAACTTAATTATCATGTAATCTGTCTTCTGGAAAATATGCTTACACAATGGATTTTATGTAGCAAAATGAAAAGAACGATGAAGAATATTACAGAAATTCCCTGGTGTGAGTCCTGGATGTGATCATTTATATATACACACACACTGTATGCTTCATTTTCCTTATGTAGAAAACAAATGCATCATTTAAGTAAGAATATCTTATTAAAACTGAACTATGTACAATGCATCACGTACATATAAGTATCACTATTAAAATAACAATAAAAACAATCATCCTTCATGAAGTGATTCTATGAGTGAAGAGCTTTTTTAAGCACTTTACATAGAGCATCTCATTTAATCCTCACAAATTCACTACTCATGTCCATTCTACAGACAAGGGCACTAAATTTCAGAAAGGTTAAATCACTTGCCTCTGATTACATAGGTAGTAAATGGCAGTGCAGCTATCAGACTCCTGGTCTCTGACCTGGAAAAAATTCTGTGCTTTTAAACACTATTGTATATAGCCACAAGGATTAATGAATAAACTTATAGTGTGTGAATTGTTAAACATTCACTTTGTAACATAGCTTATTTAGAACATTAGATATTAGCTAGTAAAGATATAAAATCTGTCATCTCCAACTATCCGCATGCCTGAATTCAAGGTGGCTCTTTTGTCTGAAATGAAAGATGGCAAAGCATATTAGGCAAAACAGGCTGTGCCCTGGAAAGGACAGCGAGCTGGTTTCCTAGCTAGCACAATGAAGTGATAAAATTAAATAAAAAGTGTAAATAGTAGGAAGAATAAAACATTCTGACATAATTTACACATAATTACTATCCTGAGATTCAATTATTAAGAAATTCTATTAAAATTAAGTTCATAAAGTGAGCAGTTACTAAAGGTACAATTTCAAAAGATCACTATATAAATATAAATAAAATCTTTCATACTGATTATACTTAAACATCACCAAGAATTTACAGTAATAAAGGAATGCTATTTTTAAATGGTAATAGTGATATCATTTATCTAGTAGTTTCTTCTTAAGAAAACGCTGTAGATATATAATCACATGCCCATAAACATTTCCATGCTTGGATAAGTTTCGCTGGTATATTTACATTATTGAAAAATTAGAAAAAAAATAGCCTTAATGTTTCAGAATAGAGAAATGTTGAATATAATTTATTCATTTATTAGATTATTGTCCCATCAATAAAATTTATATTAGATATGCAATGCCTATTCATGATGCTCATAATATCTCAGTATTGAAAAAGGCATAATATGAAATGTTGTCTGAATATTGCTGAAATACATGCAAATATATTCTTACAAAAGCATGTGAAAGCACACTAAAAAAGTGATTTAGGATTATCTCTGGATTTGAGATTATTAATGATTTTCATTATACAATTGTATTCCACTTTTCCAAGTTTTATTCAGTGATGAGGTATTCTTTTCATAATGTACAAATATATAACAGATGTTATTAAACAATGCCCCACCGCCGAGGAGCATTCCTTGTTTAATTCTTTTTTCTGGTTACACTAATGGTCGCTGTTCAGTTATACTAATTGGTCTTGCTGGAATATATACTAGACTTCTTGGGTTCTTGTTACAATATTTCCATTGCCATCCAATATGCCTGATTTTGTACTTTAAATATTCTTTCTCAGGACACATGATTAAATCATTCAAAGAGGCAGTTACTGAGAGTGGAGACTGAATGATTAGATTTATATGATATTAATTTCATGTCTTTGGACAATTAACTCAAGTAACTTTTTCATGGGAGTTGTTACGGAGAGTCAATGAGTCGACGTAAAACAGCACAGAGGAGGATAAAATAAAAGTTCGCAGTGGATTCTTTTTACTGTGGCATTTATCTTTCCATGATAACTAAAAACATTTTACTTTAGTCATCAATTTTTTATGCTTAATCATATCCATAGTACAAATTTGCAGAGTTATTTGATAGGTGGTAAGAAAACATTGAAAGTTTAAATCCTTTGGGTTAATGTATTATCCTAATAAAATTTATACTCTTCCCATATATACATCATTCACCATTCATATGGTGATTTGTTTGATATAAATGTGGGAGTAATTTTTATGGTAAGAAGAGGCCATTCTACAGTGTATGAAAACTTCTGTGCATGAGTGGTCATTTGGACAGTGTAGGAAAACTTCCAGACCTGAGAAGTTCTCTTAAAGGGAAGTAAGACAGAGAAAATAGAAAGGAAGTCACCAACGCCAAATTCCACCTAATTTAAAATTTAGTCCATGGCCAGTTGTAACTTCCACTTCTTCAAGGTATAATATTCACTCATCCCTTTTTGAAGGAAGGAAGGAAAGGAAGCAATGAAGGAAGAAAGGGCAGATTCTGATTTCAAAGTTTCTTCCTGGACAGAGTAATTGTTAAGAATACCTTTTATTCAAGGGCTGATTTGAAAGACAAAGTATCATATAGTAAATCTAAGATGAAGATATACTCAGAAAATATTTTTACATCCTACTTAATCCACAATCATCCAAAATAATTTTCCCTTATGCTCTCTTAGTATAGAATACATTATACTTGCTTAGTACATACTTTCTTAGTTTATCTTTCTTAGTATAAAATGTCCTTTTTTTCGTTATCTTCAATAGATTAGGACATAAATTTGAGCAGTATGCATAATCAAATTGGTCCTGGAAACAAGTATATATTTTGTATCATTTATACTACCTAACTGGTCCAATAACAGATTCTCTGAAACATTCAGAAGGTGCATGTCAGCAAACTTTCTGTACTCTTGTGTTATGTTGCTAAAATGAATTTGTAGTACCTCTAAATCCTGGTAATCCTTTCCCGATTACAAATTACATATACGTAGAAATATGATTCCTTGGTAAATAACGGCTCATCCACTTGATTATTTAGGTCATTTTCCAAACCTCTAAGCAGATTTCTTACCAAATCTACATTGGTTTGGGGAAGATTTCAGCTCATGCTTTAACAGTATTACCCTGCATAATTTCCCTTATCTGTTGGTTAGCTCTTCCCATAATTAACAATCCTGGAAATTAGAAAAAAATTACCCAACCTAAACTCAATACCCTACTCACTCTTGCTGTTCAAATATTTGAATATCATTTTCCTCTTTTTCTTTCATTCTAAATAAATTTTATTCTTTTTTTTCTTAAAGATTGGCATCTGAGCGTCTCAGCATGGCTTGATGAGTGATGCCATGTCCATGCCCAAGATCCAAACTGGCAAAACCCTGGGCCACAAAGCGGAGAGCACAAACCTAACCACTTGGCCAGGGAGATGGCCCCAAGTTTTATTCTTAATGAAATTATTTTTAATTCACATGCCATGATCACACCTCTCTCTCCTTCTGTTGTCTGCAGTCTTAGTCTCCATAAAACAGACTCCTTGATTGTCAAAATGACAGCCGTCTAAGCAATATTCTCTGTCTGTAAGATCAAGAAAAGTATAAAGAGTAAGAGCAACTTTCCCTCTTCAGAACTAAGGTTCCTTGTCTTCTGAAAGGAGTGATTCAGAAGTTCCACTGCGTCCCTTACCTCTTAGTATTGCTTCATTTTTCGACTTGTAAGGTAATGCTCCACTCTCTGTAGTTTTTCCTGGGTCCAACCTTCTTTGTGTCTAAATTTCATCAAAATATTGACTCTGCTCATCTTTTATCCCATATCTGAAAAAATAGATGGATACCTAGCATCACCTTGTCTTTTACTCCTAAGGGAATGTATTGACTTTAGGATGGGTTATGTTATAAATTTTGACCTTGGGGAACCAATCTCCCAGTTACAATTAAGCAATGATCATGGAGAAAAGAGCTTGGCCCATGGGGAAAATGTGAAAAATAAAATCATAAACTCCTTACAAAGCAAATGAATTCTACATAACACTGCCATTTGGCTCTCCTTCATATAGAATAAATCCAGCAATTTAGAATTGTCTCTTCTCTAGATTATTTCCTGCCTCTGTTATTTACAAATAGACACTTAAGCCAATTTTCAGCCTCAAGGAAAATTTTAAATCCAATCATGATTCTCTTTTATTGAAATAGTTATTTTTTTCAAAGAATCAATGTTTCCTTAACGGCTAAGTGAGAATCATGGGAAAAAATACATTCCCTGGATTGAGTTTTGGATCCATAGCCCTTTTTAATGGATATATACTCAACTCATGAATCTTAAAATTAATATTTAGTGTTTATTTGTGCTAGACACCTTTTCATTGCAGATTAATATAAATTACATCATTTAGTTTTTCCCAGAGCCTCATTAATGTAGTATGTTGTCAAACATTTGGATTTCCTTTTCAATTTGATAGTTGAGAAATGGAGTATTAGTGTTATTTTATTTTGCATTTCTGTTATTATGAATGAAGTTGATATTCTTTTTGTACATTTAAAGGCCACTTGCCCATTTGCAAAATATCTGCTCATATTTGAAGTGCTGTTGTCCATTTACTATGGTTTACAAGTCTTTTTTGTCTTGATTTTTAGGAACTCTTTATTTATTAAGGAGTTGGCCTTTTGCCAACAATATAAAGAGGAATTTTTTTGGTTGTCATTTGTGGTTTGAAATTTCTTATTACATTTTTTTCCATTGAAGTATAATATACATATAGAAAAGTGTAAAACTCATATGTGTATAGCTCAATGAATTTTCACAGAGTGGAAAGACTCCTGTAAGCAGCACACAGTCAAGAGAGAATATATGCACCTGGTCAGAAGCTCCCCTTGTGCTTCTTCCCAGACACTATCCCCTCATCACAGGATTACTTTCATAGATGGCTAATAATTTTACCTGATTAACTAATAGTTCACTAAAGTCAAATAATTTCAAAATGATCTTTTTCAATTTCCAGACCTCTTCTTTCCTTTATGTTTTTTTAGTTATATTTACACATAAACTCCAAGTATACACACATTTTATATTCTTGACAAACTTTAATAATAATTTTCTAAACTTTTTAAAAACCTCTATTCATTTCATTTTTATTTTATTCAATTTCTTAATCTTGCCTTCCTTTTACTTTAAGGTTTTTTCAGCCATGTCTATTCTCTGTGCTTTAAATTTTTATTTTATTTCTGTTCTATTTTGTCTTCCATTTCTTGTTCTGGAATGTACTACGTTATTGTTCATCTGATTCTGTCATCATGTATTTTATGAGTTCTTATATTTCTGTCATGTGTCCTAGCTTTATAGAGTTAATTATTTCCTTAAGTTTTTCTTTTCCAATGAAATATGATCATCAATCCTCATGTGCTGCATAGTAACATTTTAAAAGGTGACATGAGTGTCCCTCAATTGCTATTGGCTTCTTTCCTGATCTTTCCTTGCCCATTTATTATGATTATGATTATTTTATTTTATAGATCTGGAACTAATTTTTTTATCACTGTAGTTAAATAAGTTATTTTTATCCTGGACCAATTATTTCAGAATATTTGTGTTGGGGAGGAACAAAGGCCATGTTTTAAGCCATAAAAATGTGACTTCAGACCCAATGCTGTGTGTACGAATGAGCTTTTTAGCTCATAATTTACATCATCTCCCAGGATTTTCTACTCTAGGTCTATTCACAGTGAGCTCTTGCTTCTCTCAAGTGATCTCACAGTAGAATATATCCTCTGAATATGGTTTATCTCTGTGGTTTCTTGTAGCTTCTTCTGGAAGTCAAATAAGGTGTGGGAACTCTCCCATTGATAAGCTTCATCCCCTGTTCCTCTTGTTTCACTGAGGGCCAGTTTACCCCAGGCTGTATTCAGAGAGGACACGTGGGCTCTTTCAGGTGTTGGCAGCAGTGGACAGCGTTTTTCTGCATTCTTCCACACGTGTCTGATCTTCTCTAATTTCAGAATATTTTCCTATTTTAGGATCTATGTTTCAGAGGACAGTTTTTTTTAAAGGAAGTTTGCATTTCTGCTTTATTATTCTCCTTGCCATTTTGAGGTGATTTGTCAGAGGAGAGGAGGAAGTAATGGTTTTTCACCATACTAACACTAGAACTTTACATTGTCATTATAAATAATCTCTAGAATCAAGGACAAGACTTACATTCTCTGATCCTATTACTAAAGCTATTCAACAAGAAAAACAGCTGAAAGTTTTTCAAGGAACACATACCCATAAAATGGCAATTTCTGGGGAGTATATAATCAAGCAGTGTGCTGTCAATGGAAGTAATAGGAAGTAATTTAAGTAATACGTTATGGTTTCAGGCATAAGTCTATCAAATAATTACCACCACATTTCTCTCATCTTTTCTGTCTGTGGTAGTGATTCTGGTACTCTGTGGTGTATCTATTGCTAAAGGTGCCCTTCTTTGTAGAAATCAGGAATTTCATTGTTATTGAAATATATCTGAAAGTTTAGATTGTACAAAAGTAGATGTGATAGAGAAAATAAAACATAATCATTATTATATGTAGGTTTATGCGTCTCATCTGTATTGCTCATTACCTATGTTACCTGTGATAATCTATAACATCTAGACACACAGTGTTCTTCTATATAAAATAGAATAATAACATCATCAATGAAAGTATTTTGTTCATTTGATCTTGCATTAATATTATTTCCAATAATTATGATGATTTTAATTTCCACACAAAGTTGAGAAGGAGTTGGTCAACTACAGAAATTTGTAACACTTTTTCTGGGAGTTTTTTTTTTAAATATTTTATCCCTTGAGAAATTTTACAATACGTCTTAATTGCAAATGAGATTACCCAGTGACCCCAAGTTCTTCTCAGATTCAACATATTTCGTCACTGCTATTTAGGGAAATCCACTTGTTATCTTTCACATTAAGGATGTTTCTCCTCTGAATCATATAAATGGGAGGGTTCTTCCTGGATAGGTACATAACTGAGAGAGATGACAGGCAGGGACTGCTTCTGCCACACTCATGTAGGATCCCAATGGCAAGTGGGAGGAAAGGTATAAGTAACGAAGGATTACACTCTCAGTCTTATTTAGGTAAAGAGAGAAAGAAACATTTCCTACTTTAGAAAAGTTATATCTTTTTCCTGCAGAAAATCCTCCATTAAATCACCACCACAGAAAAGCTCACTAAGCTTAATTAGGGTAAGTGGGGAAAGAAATTACATTGTCTTAAAAATATTTGACAAGGTTCCCAAATTTAAAGAAGTTTGCAGAAAAACTTCTAGCTTTTATACCAATTTTCTTTCCTTCAAAGTTTGAGACACAGATTGTCTTAAGTTGATATCTAATGAAATATAAGCTAAAATGAAAATGAATACTTGTGTTTTTAATTTCTAACCCTAAAACTTGTAAATTCATTTCAACAAACATTTGTTAAGAACATAGGAAGTACTTTGTGAGACATCTACATAAATAAAACGTTTACAAATCTGTCAAAGAGTTAGTGCTTGTTTTAAGAGGTAAAATATAATGAATTCAATTTTGTGCATATGTTGATATGGGAAGTTGCTGTTGTAAAATTCAGTGTAAATGCCCAGGAATTAGATAAAATTGTGAATCTGAAGATGCAAAAGATGAGTGGACCAGAAAAACAGAATAGTTAGTTCTGTGTGCAAAATTAGTAACTGAAGTCATACAGGAAAAGGAAATATTGGAGAAAGCAGATCAGATACCTAATTAGGAAACTTTGGAGATGGATGCAGAGTGAAAGGAGGAAAGGAATCGAAGTTGCGGTGTGAGAAACGCTAGTGAAAAACCAACTAAAAGGAATTATTTATGAAGGCAGAGGGCAGCTCCAGTATAGGAGATATTAACCTGCTATAGAGAATTCAAGTGGAAAAATAAGCTGAAAGAGACAACTGGTTTAGAAACAAGGAATGTTTTTGTGTGTTTGAGAGACTATTTTTAGTTGATTATTTGGATTGAGTTTTAAAAACACACTACGTTTTTTAAATACAAAGGGAAAGAGCCTGGTGTGGTCATCAAAATTTCTTTTAACAAACAGCAAATGTTTATTCATGCTTTCTCTGTGCTCAGGAGAGTCATTAAGGATATAATACAAAAACAAAACAACACAATTCCCCCTCCTGAAGAGGTTTAATATTTTGAATGCATGAATACTAGAACCAAAATTTTCATGGGATGAGGGAAAGTACAGAAATGAATAATAAAGTCTGAGTATAAAAATAAGAAATGGATACATTTTTAAAGAATCACTGCATAGGAGGTGGTAAAAGTGAAATCAAAACTACAGGTGAAAAAATAGCATCTGCAATGAAAGAGGGAGAATGCTGGCTCTGGGGCGTGGGGAAGCAAATAACATTTGGAAATATAAGTTTTAAGATGAAAGGAAAAGGTTTGAATTTTAAAGTATAAAGTCAGATAATTTAGATAGCATGGTAAAAATGGATAGCAGAACTGAACCTGTGGAGCTTAAACAATTTTTTTAAAAGGGCGTTAGAGATATGAAACTTGCATTTTCTATGAACTCTTGGATGAAGTAGGCAATAATTTGTTGCAGATTTCCAACCTCCTTCTTAGCATCCCAATTAATAAAGAGAAGTCCATCTTTTACTTAGCCACTTTTTCCGTGAATTTTCCTATGAGATTTGCAGTTTTTTGTCTTTGTATAGAAGTAGATAAAGTAATTGAGAGTATGGACTCTATAGGCAAATTGACTTGGGGAGAAATTTTAGACTCAATTGGATAAACAGGAAAAACATTAGAATAATGATGAGACATAAAATATTTGTGTTTTCTTTCATGTCATCATATGTTTTTCCTAATTATATATACCAGTAATATTGTTTATAAATATATTCACTACAGCTTCCTGTCGGTTGATTTTTAGTTTTCATTTCAGAGGTGATACTAAGAAAATAAGAAAATGACCAATGATAGCTACTTTGGTGGATTTATACTCCTTGGATTCCCTGGGCAGCCTGAGCTGGAGATGATCATCTCTGGTGTTGTCTTTTTCTTCTACACTATTGCCTTGATGGGAAATATAGCCATCATCCTGCTGCCATTACTGGATGAACGTCTCCAAACACCCATGTACTTCTTCCTTAGAAATTTAGCCATCTTGGATCTCTGTTACACCACAAATATAGCCCCACAAATGTTGGTCAATGTCTGGGGTAAAGAGAAAAAAATCACTTTTGCTGGCTGTGCCTTTCAGCTTTTCACTGATGTGACGCTATGCACAGTTGAATGTATGCTTCTGGCTGTTATGTCTTATGACCGATTTAATGCTGTCTGCAAGCCTCTGCACTATATGACCATAATGAATCCCCAACTCTGTCAAGGCCTGATGGCTATGACCTGGGTAATTGGCATCATTAATTGCATGATACTTTCTCCCCATGCTATGAGTCTTCCTCGATGTGGGAACCACCACCTGGATCACTATTTTTGTGAAATATCTGCAATGGTCAAGATTGCATGTGTGGACACCACAGCCATGGAAGAAAGTTTATTTGCATTGTGTTTTTTCATTTTCCTCACACCACTTCTTCTCATTCTGGTCTCCTATGGCTTCATTGCTGTAGCTGTACTCAAGACGAAGTCTGCAGCAGGGAGACAAAAGGCATTTGGGACTTGTTCTTCCCATCTCATTGTGGTGTCTATCTTCTATGGGACTATTATCTACATGTACATACAACCAGGAAATAGTCCTTCTCAGGATGAGGGTAAACTTCTCAGTATCTTTTATTCCATTGTTACTCCCAGCTTGAATCCATTGATTTATACACTAAGGAATAAGGAGTTCAAGGGGGCCATGAAGAGGCTGATTGGAAAAGAAAAAGGTTCTGGAGAAACAGCAGTACATTAGTATCTTTTTACAAAAAGTTTCCAATAAAGAAATTGGCCTCGTGTAACCTTTAAATCATAGTCAACTTACTGTAGTAGTAGTCATCATCTGAAAGTGAAAATAATACCTAAAAATTTTGCTTATATTTTAGCATCAATGTCCCAAATTCCTGGGGATTGATACTAAACTAAAAATGTCTTTCAAAATCACTAGTTGTCATGTTTGACAATCCTTCTACAGCTGCGGCAACAAAGCAGGCTCCACGGAGTCCAAGAGCTGTGTTAAGGAGAGAGAGGAGAAGCATCCTACAAAAGTTGGATTTAAATTAGGATTGATTAAACACCTTTAAACTATCATGATACTGTAGCAAAAATGTATAAATTGTATGTGCTAACTATAAATTTTTACAACTCACTAATCTGTCCCTGTTAAGATTAAATCATTTTTCTGCAAATCTCAAACGCTCCTGTTGTCTCTAGCTACTTTTAAAAAAATTCTCATATATCAAACAAACTGACTAAAACCTATTTCTATTTGCAGCTATTTTTTTCAAGTGTCGGGACTTTCTCAAAATTATGCTACCAAAATAAAATGTGGGAATAAATTTGGTACAGAGGTTGATATGATTACAGGGTTAATGAATCATCTTTGGTTTCAAACTTTTGTGTTCATACAGCAAGTACATTAATCATTTTTGTAATTTGGTAGTAGGCAATTGTATGTATTAACTCTTTTTTATAAGTTCAGCATAAACTTGTCTTCAAAATGTTACAAAGACATTACCAAAAAATAAAATAAGAGAAGAATAATATTTCTCATGAACATAGATGCAAACATTCCTAACAAAATCTTAACAAATCAAATCCAGAAATAAAGAAAGGTTAATACATTTCAACCAAGTGGGTTTACTCCAACTATCCAAGGTTGAGTTAACATTTGAAAATCATTCACCACATTATTGTGTTATTCATCCATGATGTTGACATAATAAAAGTGAAAAAAACAAGATTATCTCCATAGATTCAGAAAAGCATTTCAACATTCATTTATATGAAAGCAAAGATTCTTAGCAAACTGGGAATAATAGGAAACTCCCACTTCTGGTGATGATTAAACTTCCAAAACACATTGTATTCAAGGATGAGGGTAAGCAAACTGGCCAAAGGAAGAGTAAAGAGTCTAGAAACAGACCCTACACATAGACAGTCAACCAATTTATGACAATTGTGATGCTGCAGTGCAGCAGGGAAAGGACAGTCTTTTCAATAAATGGTTCCAGGTGAAATGGATATCTTTATGGGAGAAAACTATCTAAACTTTATACACAAAAATCAATTTCAACTTGATTATAGATACAAATGTGAGAAGTAAAACTGTTTGGGTTTTGATGGTGTTCTTCATGAATTTTGAATAGGAAAAGATTTGTTAACCACGACATAAACTATTAATCATAATAGAACAAGTTGATTAAATTGGAATATAGTAAAATTTAGGACATCTGTATACCAAAAGGTCCATTAAGAGAGGCAATGTGTTTTGTATATTTGTGTGTGTGTCTGTCTGTCTAGCTGTCCCAAGGAAAGGACTCCTATCCAGAATATATAGCGAATTCTGACAAATCAATAAGAAAAAGACAGCTAATAGAACAGTCACTTCACAAAAGAGGACAATCAAATGACCAATAAAGGAAAATGTACTCAACTTCACCAATCATCAAGGAAAATTATAACAACAAAGAGGTACAAATATTGCTCCATGAGTAATTACTTCGAAAGGAGTACAGTTCCCTGCAATTTATATTAGCAGAAGTTTGAGAGTGTGTATAGCAGTGAATGTTAAAGAATATGAAATATAATGCTTGAATGATCTGAATTTAATGACATGAGTGTTATCACCCAAGTACGGTATACAATGGCTTGGCTGAAGCTCCTGAAAGTGTATGCTGCATTGGCTAACTGAAGCTTGAACGCAGTGATAGTCTACAGTCAATTAGGTTAAAAAGCTGGAAGTTCCCTGATGCCTTGTAGAATAAGGAACTAGCAGTATCAGGAAGATAGGAATTTTGAAATCTGTCTAAGGCAATATGCTCAGCCACCCTCCAAACATAACCATGGAAAGCTTGAAGGACATTTCCTCCACTAAGGCATTAAGAAATGAACTGATAAGGAGAGTATCAGTATTCTTAAAATGCTCTGTGGTGTCTAGCTTCTGTGGGCCAGTGATTTTTTTAAAAATTATCCACATTGCAGTAATCTTCTTTTAATGTCTCTGAGAGTTTTAATAGGAACATGACGTGCAAAATCGATCATGGTAGGAAATACAGCAATGGAACTGTTGTACTTGATATCAAAAATAAAGATATTCTGGAAAATTAGATGCCAAGAAGTGGCACTTAACCTTCTTAACAAGGTGGAACTGGGTACTACAATTAAGTCACATGACCAAGACATTTTGACCTGCAGGGATCTGTGGTCATGGATAATGTATGATAGGGTTCTTAAGAATAAGATACTTGGCTAAACTACTAAGATGTTAGTTGGAACGTATTAGCAGGAAATTTATAGGTCTGGGGGCAGAAATATAATTTGAATCCATATAGTGAAGATTCATGGCCTCTTGCCCAGTTTCCAGACCTAAGCTAGTTCACAGACCCATATTCTCTGAATTGACATTGAGGAGAATTCCTTTAATAAAGGATCCTGCAATGCAACAAAATAATATTCAAGAGTCTTCCCTCAAGTCTTCCCTCAGGGGGACATTTCAGCCACTTAAGAAGTTGACTATACACTAGAGAAGGAGGTTATTAGATACCAGCTCTGAACGGTTGCCAGTCTGTCCCTGGTGATCTGATTATTCCTTCATGCTGCTTTGATGATTGCCTGGCATCTGAAAAGGAAAAAAGACCTGGCATTGAGTTTTAGCTGATTCACTTCGATTCTGAACAATAATCAATTCTTTTATTGTCTTTCTCCTCTAAGAGAGAAAACTCTAAAGGTACTTTTGCTCTGTGAACTAGTATGAAATTCACTTGAAATTTTTTAACAGCTTCAAACAGTATTGGGAGAAGTTAAAATTCAAAGTGACAGAATCCCTGGGGATATGGAGAAAGTGAGATCATAAACACCAGCAATCCTGTTCAACTTTATAATGAGATCCCTTGGGTCTTGCTCTTCCCTCTTGTAAATAACTGCTTAAGAGGAAATCTCCCTTGCTCTTTCCTTGTCTTTAAACACCAAATCTTTATTCAGAATCCTTGAGGATTCCACCCCCTGCCCAGCTCCCTTAGTTATCCAGAGGGATAGAAAGGGTTAACACAACAATTCATCAATTTCTCAGAAAGTAGGAATGAACTACCCAAAAGGTGAATAGCAATAGATAGAAGCATAATCTGATGCTTCAACATTCCCAATGTGTGCTTCCATTCTTCCATTCTCACACCTTTAAGCTATGAAAGAGGTAAGATAAAAGCCAATTGTTCAATGAAATAAAGGTCGAAATATGTATTTTTCACTTAGAAATTGGGGACAAATGTAGTAAAAATAAAAGAGACCAAAACCCTTGAAAGGTTTTCTTAGTGATGTATAGTCAATAAAACTTCTAATCTTTTTCTCTGAACTAAGCCATTTTCGTAAGAAGAAAAAATAAACAGTCTATAAGCAAATCATTAGCAAAAAAGTGTGTTTACTGGTACATAGCCAGTGGTAGCTCCTAAACAAACAGACAGAAATTTAAACCACAGAGAATATTAATTAATCTAGGAGATACTCTACCAGGTTTTGTTTTGTTTTGTTTTTTGACTAGACAAGATTCTGAAGGTAAAATGAGTATTTTTCAGGAATAATTT